>NC_092858.1:146903533-146916897 GCF_032062135.1 Pyxicephalus adspersus
GAAGGGAGATAGGACAGTAGTTAGAGGGTATGGAGGGGTCCAGTGATGGTTTCTTCAGGATAGGGAGAATAATGGCATGTTTGAAAGCGGAGTGGTATTTACCAGTAATAAGGGAGAGGCTGAATAGTTTGGTTATGGCGGGGGCCATGGTGAAGGAATGGGCACAGAGTAGATCAGAGGGAATTGGGTCAAGCGGACATGTAGTAGATGGAGATGATGGGAGAAGAGAAGAGACTTCGTCCACAGTAATAGGGCTGAGGGAGGCCAGTGATGATTTACAGGTGGATGGGGTGGGTATGGTTGGAGTGGCTCAGTGGGCAGAGACATTGCGTCTGATATTGTCAATTTCATCTGTAAAGTAGGTGGCAATGTCTTGGGCAGAGAAGTATGTTGTGGGGGGAGCATGTGTGGGGTTTAGGAGGAGGCAATTGTTGGGAAGAGGTTGGGTGGGTTAGAAGCTTGGGAGGAAATGACTGGGGAGAAATAATTTTGCTTGGCGACAGTGAGCTCAGTGTTTAAGTTTTGTAGCTTGGCTATGTAGTCCATTAAGTCAGTGCTGAGGCCAGATTTTCTCCACTTGCGCTCAGCAGTAGATGTTTGGTGTGATTAATGTGGCAAGGTTAGGGGTTAGCAGGGGCAACTTTATCCAGAGCCGAGTGTGGTTGAACTAAAGTTTTGAGTAGCTTTATCTGGAAATGTGATTTTAGAGAAGGCAGAGGATAGAGACTTAAGGCAATTTGAGAATAGGTTGTGGTAAAGGTTACAGATATCTCTCTGCCATTGGCTAGATCTGGGATGTGGCAAGAATTAAGTGGGTTGAAGGTGATTAGGTTGTGATCAGAAAGGGGAAATGGTGAGTTTTCAAGGTGGGTGAAGTTGCAGAGTTTCGAAATACCAGGTCTAAAGTGTGTCTGGCGATGTGTGTGGGGCTGTTTATGTTCTGTGTGATCCAAAGGAGGAGGTAATGAAGAGCAGTTTAGCTGAGGAAGGATGGTCAAGGTCATTCACTGCAGCATTAAAGTTCTGGAGGATGAGGGTGACCAAGTCATGACAACAAAATAGATGGGAGCCAAGGGGCAAAAATGTCTAAAATTTGTGAAATTGGGCCAGGAAGAGGGGCGGTGGACAACATCAACAATAAGAGGTAGGGTAGAGAGAGGACGGGGTAGGGGGGGATTTTGAATGAACAGTTAGAGGAAAGAATTACACCCACACCACCACCTACTTTGTTGCCAGGCCTAGGGGTATGTGTGAAGAGGGGCAGCGTCTGAGGAAGAAAGTGTACATATATATCTCATAACCACATCACACACACGGATACAAGACTTTTCTAGAGCTGCTCCAACTCTCTGGAATGGTCTTCATCGTCCTATTAGGATTGCTCCTACTTTCTGCTCATTTAAAAGATAACTGAAAACCTATTTTTTCAAACTTGCCTACCCATCTTCTTCTGTCTTTTGAAATTGTCACTACTTCCCACCATTAAATATCCTCCTCCTATTGTGTGTAAATTCCCCCACCTCCTAGATTGTAAGCTCTTCGGGGCAGAGTCCTCTCCTGCTGTATCACTTTCTGCATTATTCTGTCATTTGCAACCCCTATTTAACGCAGAGCGCAGCAAAAGATGTTGACGCTATATAAATCCTGTTTATTAATAATAATAATAATAATAATATTAATCTACACATACACAGATCTTGCTAATGCCTTTTTTTGTGTTTGGTTAACCCCTCTAGCGGCAATCCCGAATGTGACTTGGGGTGGATTTTCAATGCAAAAAGCAGTAATCCCGAGTCACACTGGGGGTCGCTAAAAAGATTAAAAAAAAAACCACTTACCTTGCTCTGTTGTCATCCCCCAGCGTCCTGCTGGTCCACGCAGGTCCTGGGGACACGTCTTGCAGAGATGATCCCTGGGGTTTCCTGGTGAAGCCAGAGAGGGTGGGAGGAGTGGCGGGAAATTCAAATATTTTTGTATTGGATTCAATACAAAATAGCTGTTATGAGTCCAATACCAAGGAATCTTGATATAATAAATATATATATATATATATATATATATATATATATATATACACATATATATTATACATGCTAATGTACAGATATTGTACGTTTCACTATTTTTAAAATTTTTTTAAGATTTTTGTATTTTTTTTAATTAAAGTTTATTATTAAATTTAATAAAAATATTGGATATATTTTAGTGAGTTATGCCTAAGAGTTATAGGCCTACGATGTACAATAAATTTCAATGCAAAGAAATGTAACGCTTTTTGTGTGGAAATATGGACAGAATTAGAATGCTAGGAGGGTTAACCGATATTGCCCTATTGCTCTTAAGTTAGTTGCCAGAAGTAATTAATTGTACTTGTTATTGTAACCCTATCTATATATAAAAAAAAAACCTTTAGCTCATTACACTAGTGACCAGTAGTGGTTTTAGCTGATCAAAAACTAGTATTTTAGAATAGGTAGCTGACAACAGGATGAATTGGGTCTTGTGACCTTCCAAACTAAGCAATATATATATATATATATATATATATATATATATATATATATATATATATATATAAATCTATATCATCATCCTTGTGGGGTTTTACAATATAGACAAGGGAGCAAATGAGACCCCATGTTGGAAAAGGAAACAACCCTAAATTCTAGGAGAATCTTGCCACTCGATTCTCTGATAGGGAGAGGCCAATAAGATTTAGACCATTTGATGGAGCAAATAACTATGGCTCTATCTATCCCAATACGTGACAGGAAGACTATGACTATTATTTATTAAATTGTCCACAAAAAAAAAAACAACAAAAACAGGTTGAACTACAGTTCTTATCTAATGTTCATTATTTTAAAATCAGACTCCCAACAGCTAAATAATGTTCATTCATTACCCAAATTTACCCCAACTCCCTCTCTCCATCCAAAAAAACATGTCAGCATTATTGTTTTTATTAGTTACTGTAGAGAGAAACAGACTTTAGTTCCTGCGACTCAGTTATAGGAAAAGTCTGGCACACTCAAGATTTTTTTCTGCTACACACCATTTCCAGACCTTATTCAACCAAATATAAAACTTTTATTAATCCAAGACAGAGATTAGGACTGCTGTTATTATAATGCAACAACAGTACTCAAAACAGAGGTGTTGAAACTGGAGTTCCTGTGGGATACACAACTATTTAGCGATTTAGTTCAAGCACCTACCAAAAATGCAAGATCCTGAGAAGCTGTTTTTTAGGAAGTGTTTTGAACCAAGAGGAGGACAGTTCACTTTCTTGGAAAAAGGAATGAGCAACTTGTAAAAAGATATCATCCTGCATTCGCTAAATCACCATAACTGTAGAAGTTATCCCTGGATCTACAGGATGTGCAAGTTATAAACATTTCTGTGTCTGCAGTGTGTGTTGTATGTTATTTTTTTTTATCATCCCAGCAGATGATTACTCATCATCATTTATGATTTGAAGATTGACCCTTCCATGTTTTACTATTGGAGTACATGTCACCAGAACCGTTATGGTATGAATTAGGGCTGGCCATTCTATTTCCAGTATCGAACAAATGGATTCAGGGTTACTGGATTAGAAAGAACCATCCACTATTTATATTTGTATCCTTCCAGTGTCTGGTAGTGGATTACAGGTTACTAAAAAAGTAATTTACTCACTTATTGTTATTATCCCTAAGATACAATACGAAATAACTACTAAGGTTGTTATAGAATCTTGGTCATCCATGCAATTATTTGGTCAGGCCCAAGAGATCCTCACTGACTTCCCACAACTTCTTGGCCACGGCATCATCACGGGCATGGGGCTGCACACGTTGAACTTGGCAGCTGGTAAAGTAACGTCCGCTGTACTGCTCAATTCCTTTTTCAACAGCACAGTAAATCGAGGTCTGTGCACCATGCGTAGGTGTCTGGTAGAAGAGCCAAGCAACAGGGAGGAAAATTACCTTTGGAAGGTACGGTAAGCTGTGTCCTATGTTAGTGAATACAGGCCCTGTGAAAAGAGAGAAAAGATACCCACGGAGAATGATTTCATGGTGGACTTTCATTGTACTCACTTGTAACATCACACTTGCTACTAAAATAAAGAGAAATACACCAGTTGTACAACACAAGCTTCCCCCTAGCACAATATACAGACACCTTCCAATATCTAACCACTATACAAATATGAAATTCTAATACACAACTGTAAACGTATGAAAACAAATAGCATATTATTTTTACAAAACTATTAAAGTTATTACTACATAGAAGCAAAAAGTAAAAAAGCAGTAAATAGCTATATTAAATCAGTGTTTGGTACATCAATGACAATTAGCAACAAAGCAAACAAGTATATACAATAATTGTGGTCTGCCCCCACTAACAATTATTGTATATACTTGTTCCTATTTTTTCCCCTTGAAAAATCATCTTTTTGCTACATTAATTTATGTGGGGCGGCAGTACTCAACCACCTAGGAGGTCAATTGAAGCCTTTGTTTTCCAGGTTCATAAACAATTAGTGACAGAAGTAGCTTTGACCTGTTGATTGTTGTCCCCCCCCCCCCCCTTCCCATTTTTACATACATGCTAAAAAGAACATTTTCAGCCTGGAGATACTTTTAATCAAATCCATAACTGAACATACAAAACCTGTAATGATGCATACTAATTATATATAATTATATATTTAAAACTGCATGCCAGATCTGAAAGAAACAATCTTTCTTCCATTAGACCTCCGGTACTTCCTTTGTACTGTGTCAAAATAGATTGAGCACAGATAGTGTTCTCATTAATGCTTTTCTAGCCACAGCCAGCCAGAATCTTCTTTTTTTGGGGCTCACAGGAGGAGTGCATGACACTGGGGTAAGTTGGGGGTGATATAAATGTCCACTGCTCGTATAAGTCCGAGGAACCACACTGGGAACAGATGTTCCCCGATTTAATTATCTGAGCTGCACTGCCTGTCCATTGTAAGTGACTTTACTGGCCACCAATAGTCTCAATGGACAGCACTACGGCTCTTGGCAGGGAAAAGGAGCAAGTAAATCAAGGAGGGACCTGTTCTTTGGAAAATTTTAAAATATTTACATGAAGTACAGCTTCATCTTAAACTGGTAGAACTTTCCCTGAAGTCAATAAAGGGGAATTGACCAAATAACAAACAAGAGAGTAAATTTGGCACACTACTGCTACTATAACCCTGCATTTCGCCATCACTGAGATTTGTTACATACCTGGGTGGACAGCGTAGCAAGTCACCTCAGTTCCCTGTAATTGGTTGGCCAGCTCCTGGGTAAACAAAATGTTTGCAAGTTTGCTGTCACAATACGCCCTAGGGATTTTAAGCCATGTTTCACCAGGCGGGTTTAGGTTCTTAAAGTCGATCCTTCCCCACTGATAGGCATTGGATGAAAGAACGACAATGCGGCTGGGGGAACACTGCTTAAGGCGATCCAGAAGCAAATGAGTAAGCAGAAAATGTCCTAGGTGATTGACTCCAAAGACCAAATTGAAGCCGTCCTCAGTTTTGCCTTTACCAAAAATACCTGCAAAGATCAGAACATGCAAGCAATCAGAGCTGCAAATACTTAAAAAACATTTTGTTTAGAACATCAGTTTTGAATATTACTATTGCAGTTTCTATAAATGTGTGCATTTGTTGTTCGGCATTGATAGCTTCTACAGTACTTTATTTTAATGTAAGGTATTAAAAGAAAGTTATTATAGTGAGTATAACAACCAGTCACTTAAAACATAACAATATCAGTTCCCTGCTTCAGAAGAGGGATTTGTACTCACCTCTCCGCAAGCCTGTGTCACCTACCTTCCCTCTGTTCCAGTCACAATAGGTTTCTTTAACATCTGATATGTTCAGGAGTGTCAGAGGATGGAACAAAACCTGAATTCTACATGTGGACATCCTTGTTGTGTCCTAAAGGGTCAAAGGGGTCACATGACAGAACCACAGTGTGTGGCATGGGACAAAGGCATCTGACAAATCCCAAAAACCTTTGATAAGGCTTCAGGGTAGAACAAAGGTATAATTGAGCTGGGGTATAATTTATATCTGCCAAAAAAAAATCGGAGCCAATTAATGTAGTTGTCATGTGGTTATTAAAACACTGAAGTTTAAATTCAGCAAACATCTAAAAACACAGATGAAATACAGTTACAACAAGCATTACAAGATTTGGATTTCTGTCCATCCAGTCCACAGATTTACTCAGCTACACAGAATAGCCATGTCCACAAGGACAGAAGACCAGACTTTTCTCTGACTTTTTTGCTGCTATTATGATCGCATGTTTTATATTATATAAAAGGGTGGCTAACCCTTTTTAAAAAAATGTTAATGGGAATTTGAAGGTGAAGCACCCCCCCTTCTGTCTTTACCACCTTGGTAATAATGAATGAAGGGGAAACCCACATCACATATCTCAGGAGGCTGCTCCTTCTGTGCGTGCCCGATCTTATGCAGAAGGAGCTTCATGGGAAAAATAAAACTGCATGTACAGTGAGATCTGCACTTTATTTTAAAAAAATTGTTCAGGAAGGTGCACAGTGCGAGAACAGGGGACATAGGAAGAAGAACCTGGGAAAAGTTGCAGCAACTTTCACGGTCAGTAACCACTACAGGTTTTGTGTCTCCTCTAGCATGTGACTGGTTAGTAAAAGGAGTTTTCCCAAGTGAAATCCTCTGCACAACAGTCCGTGGAGAGGGACAGGTAGTAAACAGGTGGCCTTTGGGGTCTGCTCCAGGGCGCATGTGAAGATAGGGAACTGAATGCAGAGGAATGAACCAATCAGGGAGATGCACCTCTTATTAACAAATCAGTTGTTGAAATTGTACTGCTCCAGCTAAAACATTTGTTTTGGCAGGCTGGAAAGAACAGTAAATTCTGTAATGTTTGCTGCCCTGGAGCCGGTTAGGAAGATTTAGTGTCACTATCTGTCCTTCATAACACACTTTGGTAAAAACTTAAAGGCCTTTGCCCCTACCCCACCCTGCCAAAACCTATAACAAACAAAAAAAAATTGTGAACTTTTAAAAATTGTGCACCCTATGACAAATCTACAAATGTATTTCTAGATACACAAAGTATTAAAAACACCACAACACTAGTGCCTTGTACAAACAGCTATTCTCAGGCACTGGAAAGTGCACAATACTGGTGTATTAGTAATGAGGACATTTTTCTTCTACACAGAGGTGTACATCTCCTTCATGTCCTCACCTGCATTGTTGATCAATATATCCAGCCGGGGCTCACTGCTTAGAAATGTTTTGCAAAATGACTTTATGGAAGCAATGGAGGCCAGATCCAGCTTCATGAACAGGACTTCATTGTTCCCAGAGATCTGCAGAAAACATAGGAGATTTATATTGTTTTCATAAACCATCATGTATATCATGTGATCCACAAAAGTTACAAAGAGCACTCATTTTACACCCAGTCTGTAAAAGAATGAGTGACCTTTGTAGAAATCTGAAGTCATACATGTGACATGAAGTGTCAAGAAATTGTTTCAATTATTTTTTTCTGTTTAATAACTGATGACACAAAGCTCATTTATACAGATGCAAGTAAAAATGTCCAAAAACAAGAAAAGCTACGGAGCCCAATAATTCAGCGGACTTCACCGGCACAGCTAGTGCAAATGTCAAAACAACTTAATATCGGTGTTTATAGACATTGGACGTAACCAGGTGTTTCAAGAGAACCTGTGCTTTGTCCCAGGCAGGTTTACATTTGTTGTATCTTAGGAAAAGATCATCATGCCAGAGCCCATGTGAATGGACACTTACCTAATGACGGATCTTTTTGCCCTATTTAGGCAGAAACCCAATTGTATTCCTCTTTTCTGATCTTTCTCTAAAGCTGGGCTTTGCTTGATGATGCAGAAAAGGTAGCATTGAGGTGATGACATCTGCACCCCTCTCTGCATCTAAAGACATAAAGGGGGGCAGATCTGTGCACTGACTGTATGGCCTCAGTCTTCTAAACTGAAGGACTGGTCCTCAATTTCATGGAAGACATCTTGTGGTGAAAAGTAAATACTGCAGGGAGAGTACCAGAGGCCCATTACAGCTCAGACTTTTTTTTTCTGTACCTTGCTCATAAGCCCTTGCAAAAGAAGTGATGACATACAGGTGATACCATGACAACCACACACAGGTAGGTTTATTTTGTGTATCACTCACCCTGCGGATGTCATATGCAGCAGCTTCAGCTGTTTCTTTATTACGACAAGCCAGGATAACCCGAGCTCCGCGCTTGGCCATGTCCAGTGCTGTCGTTTTTCCAATCCCTACATTTGCTCCTGGAAAATAAAGAACAAAAAAAAAATTGTGTAGTGATACAATGCAATGCGTTAACAACCCACACATTACAGCTCCTCTACTCAGGTACATTGCCTGAGGTGTCACGTGGTGTGTGTGTGTGTACACCTATCCACTCCATGGGGTGTTTGTCACTATCTGATATTTATGTTACTGACTTTTAGCAGAGATTTTCCAGATTCTCCAGCACTTTACTCTGTATTGCATGGGGTGTATTCCTCTGTCACTATACCCTGCATGGGTGCCCCCGTCACTTACCTGTGACGATGACAGTCTTGCCCCTCAGGCTGGCCTTGCTCTTGCACTGCCTCCCTCGGATGAAGTTGTAGTAGATGAACACATACAGGCTCAGCACGATGCCCGGTATGAAGAAGGCAGCGACCATGTTGCTTGTGATTACTCTCAGATCCCTCAACTGTACCTGTGTCTCTACAGCTCACCTGATCACCACGCCCACATGTTCTCTTGACCCCGCCCAGCTCCTATCTCAGCTGAAATTATCTCCTTGTTTCAAGGAGTGCAGCTACAGCTGAGTCTTTTCTTTTTCCTTTCTTATGGTTTAAAGCAGACCTAAACTAAATTTTTTACCTTACATGAACGGGTAGACAACCCTGGTTTATTATATAAAATTACTTTTTGTTTTTTTGGAGAGAAACTTTAAGATTAAATGGGATTGCAGAGCCGAATACATTTTTCACGTATGCTGGGAGGCTTCTGGATACTCCTTCTGCGCATGCCCGATCCTGGGCGAACTTGAGGAACACTATGTGTATGCACCATTGTGAATTTATCTATTTAGAGTCTAAGAATGGGAGTGGAAAGGGATTAACCTGTCATGTACCGACATGGAGCGTTCAGGAAACAAATATTTCTTGGGGCTGCTCAATGAAGATACACAAGTGACCTGAAGAAATCGTGTCGATAACCCAAACCTGTGTCTAGACCTGCCAAAATGTGCCAGCCTTGCCCCAATCTTGGAGGCCTGAGCAGGCGTGCTTTGAGACGCTTGGTTTCCCTGATGCCTTAGCTGATTTCTAAAGGTGGAAGCTGTAAGAACCTCCACTGGCAGCAAGAGGGCTTTTGCAGCCTATAAGTCTCCACTCCACCAGAAACTATCATGTGCTTTTTTTTCTCTGCTATGCAAGTTTACAATCTTAAGGCAAAGGAATTTTACACCAACCTTGCTTGGAAGAAGGATCCGCTGACCTAAGTCTAAGCCATTGGGCCCTTTTAGCTGTGAATGACCAGAGCATGCTTCTGGCAGAGATTTCCTGAAAACTGCAATCATTTTTTACTCAGGTGTATCCTCCGAGAGCAGCGACTTCACATTTATAATGCAGGCTTCCAATACAGATATAAGGGCAATAGACATGCATGCATGCATGACATGCAGACCCAGCAGACAAATACACTTTCTAGAGGTCTGTATCTATTCACCGCTCATTAACATGGTTTTTTCACCAACCATTAACATGGTTTTGAAGGTCACCACATCTCCCAGAGGGAGGGTTACATGCTTGGTGAGGTGCACCACTGCAACATTCATCAAGGGGAAAAGATCCAGAAATGTTGTCCCTTAACAACTGCAGGTAAGAGCACAGAAAAGTCACATATTGTAAATGAAGCAAAGGAGAATACTATAGAATGTCACTTGAATGACAGTTTGCTAGGGCTGCTGCTATCACTTCCAATATTTATAAACCCCATAGTAATCTCAGGACTGTTGGAGGTCTACACAAGGGAGTCTTTCACAGGTAAATAACATGCATAAAACATATTCAATGCATATTTATTCTTGTGGTTGATACAGTGGTTTGCCAACAGGGTGTCTTAAACAATTGAAGACTCCACTATCAGAGGCCTGTTACAACTGTAATAGACACATGAGGACATCTAGTGGTTGTTTACAGTATTACAGTTCAAAAAAAGTGAGCCAAGAAAAAGAATCCAGCATTACATGTGATGGGTTTGATATAAGGTAGCACAAGGACCGCAAGTGGTAACTTGACATCATCATAAAAATTAAATAAAAACCCATTTATTTATTTTTTTTTTTTATGTAAAATCTGATGTCAAAAACAGGGATATGATTTCATGGTAATATTTTGACCACACTCCAGCAAAACTGGGCTTGTGGGTCCAATAGGAAGAAGTACAGCATTATGATTATTTAAATTCACTTTCTTCCATTGGTGATCAGACTGGACCATTTGTGCATCTTTTCCAGGAGACAGTTCCCATATTTGAGATCCTGGTACCATCTCTTCCTGACCAATTGTAAGACCCTGGAGGTTGGATCAAGTTCCTCATCACAGGAGCCGGAGGAAACGTGCATTGGGCTTTGTTTAGACACAAGTTTTTTTGCATTTGATAGGTTTTACGACTTTTAAATAGCAATAAAAAAAAAAAAAAACCACACGAGGACTGCCTGGCCTGGTCAGGTGACATTTCAAAAGATGTGTATCTGAGCTAAGTAAAAATTTGCCCCTAAGTGATTGATCCAAGTACTGAGTTTAGCACCAGGGAGAATGTGTAGAAAAATGTATAAAAAAAAATTAAAAAAATCAAAATATGCGAAACAAAGAACAGCATGCAAACCAATGTCACATAGTATTTTACTTTCAGTTAAATGCTACAAAAATAATTAGTACCTACCCTAAGTATACCAGAATTTCCTTCACATGAATCTCCAAAAGTAAACAATACACAGAGAGTAAACATAAAAGTAAAACTGCAGCAGGTGCTTATTGCTAAATCAATATTAGTTACAAATACAGAAGAAATTATTAACCTGATTACAAGGTAATTAGATTTTCCCTGAGTTTATAAACTTTGCTACAAAATATTAGTTTGGTAGGTCGTTTCCTCAGATAATATTACATGCCCACAAATCTTACCCTTATTCATTTAAACATTAAAAATATATTTTCAGGATGATTATTGCTCTAATTTTAAGTTCATGCTTCCTTTTACTGGTTATGCTTTCTTATAGGTTTCCTCTTCACTTTTACATGCATGTTACACAATTTGTTTGTGATATTGTTATTTATCTATAGGATGTGACCTTCACGTGCCAGTCAATGACGATTCCGTATATGTGCCCATATTTTTGTTAAATAATGTTTAAAAAAACTATATAAATTAGAGATAAAAAAAACATGAATAGGTCCTTGCTTCATCTATTTCTTGTGTCACTTAAAGAATCTCTGGGGCTCAATAGTTCATATTACACATAGTTCACAATACACATTAAGTGTACAGAACACTTGGAGGATGGTTGCTTTCAATTAAATAGACCATACAAACCAACCACAGCTGAAGTAGGTTAGTTGTCAGAAGTAATGTATTGTGCTTTATTGCCTATTGCTTTAATGCAACTTAAACAATTCCTGGGACTCATCAGTTATAGGAAAAATCAGGCAAAAATCGCAAGATTCTCACTACATCATCTCCAGACCCCATTCTACAGAATATAAAATCAGTGTTCTCCCCAGGACCATTTAGCTGGGTGCACCATCTGGCACTTTTCAGTAGCCACTGAAACCGGCTGTTTTTGGGTGGTTACTGAAAAGTTGGGTCACAATTAGGGGCTGCCACCCACCTACAATTTCTGCCCACCCAGTTTAAAAAAATCTCTGGATTGAACACTGAATCATTATTATTCCAAGACAGATGATTAGGACTGTGGTTATTAAAACAGTACCACAAAGCTCAAAAATGGAAGTCTTGAAAAAGTTCAAATTTGCGATCGGAGAGTGGGCGAGTTCTGGCATCATGACGTCACTCTGGGAAAAGTTTCTACCCCTTTGAATGACACCTGGCTCCCCGCACATGCGTGGTCCGGAGCCGGTAAATTTAGTGGTCCGCCGGTCCAAAAAGGTTGCGACCATTGCTTTAGGAAAAAGAGGTGTTTACTTTCTTCCCTACCTTCCTGATGTCATGTAGAATGTGGTCAGCAAAGGAGATTTTGACCTTTCTAAATATATTTGAAGCAAGGTATGGGACAGCAAGTGATATCATTTCTGTGTCTGTCATTTGGGATATCTTCCCAGGACTGGATTACCCATCATCTTTTATGATTTCAAGGTTGACCCTACTGGATTTCACTATTGGATTACAGGTTGCCAGAGCAGTTTTGTTATGAATTAGGGCTAGCCATTCAATTTCTGGTATCAAACAAATAGATTTAGGGTTACTGGATTAGCAAGAATCATCCACTATTAATATTTGTATCCTTCCAGTGTCTGGTAATTGATTACAGGTTACTAAAATAGTGATTTACTCACTTATTGTTATTACCCCTAAGATGCAATAGTAAATAATTACTAAGGTTGGTATAGAATCTTGGTCATCCATGCAATTATTTGGTCAGGCCCAAGAGATCCTCACTGACTTCCCACAACTTCTTGGCCACGGCGTCATCACGGGCATGGGGCTGCACACGTTGAACTTGGCAGCTGGTAAAGTAACGTCCGCTGTACTGCTCAATTCCTTCTTCAACAGCACAGTAAATTGAGGTCTGTGCACCATCCGTAGGTGTCCGGAAGAAGAGCCAAACAACAGGGAAGAGAATTACCTTAAGTATGTACGGTAAGCTGCGTCCTAAGTTAGTGAGTACAGCTCCTGTGAAGAGAGAGAGAGAAGAGAATGATTCCATGGTGGACTTTCATAGTACTCACTTGTAAAATCACACTCACTAATAAAATAAAGAGAAATATACCAACTTTACAAAAAGTTTCTTCCAAGAACAATGTACAGCCATGTTTCAAATATGTAATTCTACTGCACAATTGTAATTGTATAAAAATGAGGTGTTCCAAAAATGAAGTGTACTGAAAAACTATTAATAAATTCATTGACATTACATGTAGTATAGGGTTACATATTACCCTTTACCCATTCCCAGCAAGGGTTAAATAGTTACTAGAAATAACATTAACATGTTCACTGCTGTACTTTATTTTCACACACACACATTGTCAGCCTGAAGAATACCTATAAGCAAAGC
>NC_092858.1:146917414-146920674 GCF_032062135.1 Pyxicephalus adspersus
CTGAAGCTGGGTGATCCAGCAAACCTGGAATGGATTTCTTCAAAGTCATTTGCTAGCAAATGTTTTGAATCCTGGACCAGATCCACTCTAGGTTTGCTGGATCACCCGGCTTCACTGATGAAAGTGTATCCTCTCCAGCCTTGGAGAGCTTTGATAAATCAGGCCCAATTTGAGCTCCACGGCTATTGGCCTGTTCAGGGTAAGTGACCGTACTGGCCTTATTGGACAGTGTTGCTGCTCTTGGCAGGGGAATGGAGCCCCTAATAGCTAAATCAGAGAGGGGCACCTAAATGAAAGTAACAGAAGCCATCAAGTGGTGTCTGTTTTTAGAAAAATTTTGAAACATTTAAGTAAAGTACAAGTTAATTTTAAACAGATGAAATATTTAAAAGGGAATTGCCAAAAAACAGGTACAGGTAGAATATTGCTGTTGCTACTATTCTATACCCTGCATATCTCCTTCACTGAGATTTGTTACATACCTGGGTGGACAGCATAGCAAGTCACCTCAGTTCCCTGTAATTGGTTGGCCAGCTCCCGGGTAAACAAAAGATTTGCAAGTTTGCTGTCACAATACGCCCTGAGGATTTCTAGCCATGTTTCACCAGACGGGTTTAGGTTCTTAAAGTCAATCCTTCCCCACTTATGAGCATTGGATGAAAGAACAACAATGCGGCTGGGGGAACACTGCTTAAGGCGATCCAGAAGCAAACGAGTAAGCAGAAAATGTCCTAGGTGATTGACTCCAAAGACCAAATTGAAGCCGTCCTCAGTCTTGCCTTCACCAGAAATACCTGCAAAGATAAGACGATCAGAGCTGCAAAAACTTAGAAATTATTTTGTTTTGCACAGGTTTTGAATATTACGATTTCAATGTATAAAAAAATGTGTATATTTGCTGTTCAGCACCAATGGTTTCCACAGCAGAAAATTAAAAGTATTTTAAGAAAGCAGAAAAACAAAAAAAATGAATACATTTGTCACACACAAAGTAAAAGTTATTATAGTGGGTGACTCAACCAGTCACCCAAAATATGGCAATGCCAGTTCCGTGCTACAGAAGAGGGCTTTGTACTCACCTTTCCGCAGCCTGTGTCTCCTACCTTCCCTATAATCCAGGGTTGCAGCCACAATAGGACAGCATATGACATATTCAGGAGTGTCAGAGGATGGAACAAAACCTGCATTCTACATATGGATATCATTGTTATGTCCTAAAGGGTCAAAGGGGTCACATGACAGAACCACAGTGTGTGGCATGGAACAAAGCCATCTGACAAATCCCAAAAACTTCTGATAAGGGCTGCAATGAATCAATCGAGTCAATTAATTAAATCACTGGTTAATTAAAAAAATGAAGTTTGAATTCAGCAAACATCTAAAACACAGATGAGATACAATTATGAAAGCGGTTTTACCAGCAACAAGATTTGTATTTCTGTCCATCCACTCCAGAGATTTACCATTCTGCAGTTAATGCTGATATATACCTAAACATTTTACATTATAAAAAAGGCTGGCTAACACTTATATAAATAAAGTTTTTTTATTCTGATGAGAAATACCCCTTGCCCTCTGTCTTTACCAACACAGCAGTAAATGAATGCAGAGGAATGAGCCAACCAGGGTGCTGCTCCTCTTAATATCCAATTAGTCATTAAAATTGTACAACTCCAGAAACAGTAAATAATTCTGTAATGTCTGCTGCCCCCTTTGCCCTTTTTTGGCACTGGCCACCAATAACTCCACTACCAAGTGTCAGAACCTTTACTGCCAACTGAATTTTTGGAATTTGACATTAAAATGACAGGGGAAGGGGCTAACCGGGGGAGCGGCGGTGCTTGATTCAGGAAAGATCTGAATTAAAGAACACCAAGGGGACACCGACGACAAATCTATAAATGTACTTACAGGGTACACAAAGTAATAAATACACCACAACACTAATGCCATATACAAACAACCTCTGTGAGGAAAATGATGAGGACATTTGTCTTCTACAAAGAGGCCTTTGTGTACCTCACCTGCATTGTTGATCAATATATCCAGCCGGGGCTCACTGCTTAAAAATGTTTTGCAAAATGACTTTATGGAAGCAATGGAGGCCAGATCCAGCTTCATGAACAGGACTTCATTGTTCCCAGAGATCTGCAGAAAACATAGGAAAGTGATTTTGTTTTCAAAAAATATCATGTTACAAACATTCCATCCATTAACACGCCCAGCCTTTAAAATGATGAGTGACCTTTGTAGAAATCTGAAGTCATACATTGAAGTGTGACAGTGTCAAGAAATTATGGTAATTATTTTGTTCTGTTTAATAATCGATAACACAAAGCTCATTTAGTGAGTAAAAATGCCTAAAAACAAGAAAAGCAGCTACTGAGCCCAATAACTCAGCAGTCTTCACCTGCACAGCTACTGCAAATGTCAAAACAACTTATTATTGGAGTTTATAGACATTGGATGTACCCAGGTGTTTAAAGAGAACCTGTGCTTTTATATTTGTTTTATCTTAGCAAATGATCATCATGCTAGAGCCCATGTGACTGGACACTTACCTAATAACTAATATCTTATTGCCCTATTTAAGCAGAAAGACAATTTTTTTCCTCTTCTTAACTTTTTCTGATGGTGGGCTTTGCTTGATGATGCAGAAAAGGAGGAGATGACATCTGCACCCCTCTCTGCATCTTTACACTAAAGACATAAAGGAGGCAGATCTGTGCACTGACTGTATGGCCTGATTTTCACGGAAGACTGAGGACATCTTGTGGTGAAAAGTAATTGCTGCAGGGAGAGCACCAGAGGCCCATTACAAGTGATACCGGTGATGATACCATGACAACCGCACACAGGTAGGTTTATTCTGCGTGTCACTCACCCTGCGGATGTCATATGCGGCAGCTTCAGCCGTTTCCTTGTTACGACAAGCCAGGATAACCCGAGCTCCGCGCCTGGCCATGTCCAGAGCTGTAATTTTACCGATCCCTACATTTCCTCCTAGAAAACAAAGAAAAACCCCACATTACAGCTCCTACACTCAGGTACATTGCCGGGGGCGCATCATTGTACCTTGCATGGGTGACCCCCCATGTCACTGCACTCTGTAGGTAGGTGCCTGTCCCATGTCCCTGTAGGTAGGTGTCCCTCTGTCACTGCACCCTGTAGGTAGGTGTCCCCCTATCACTGCACTCTGTAGGTAGGTGTCCCCCTATCACTGCACTCTGTAGGTAGGTGTCCCCCTATCACTGCACTCT
>NC_092858.1:146921162-146952595 GCF_032062135.1 Pyxicephalus adspersus
CTGTAGGTAGGTGTCCCCCTATCACTGCACTCTGTAGGTAGATGTCCCCTTGTCACTGCACCCTGTAGGTAGGTGTCCCCCTGTCACTGCACCCTGTAGGTAGGTGCCCCTCTGTGTATCTATAGGTAAGTGTCCCCCCCCCGGTCACTTACCTGTGACGATGACAGTCTTGCCCCTCAGGCTGGCCTCGCTCTTGCACTGCCTCCCTCTGATGAAGTTGTAGTAGATGAACACATACAGGCCCAGCACAATGCCCGGTATGAGGAGGGCGGCGGCCATGTTGCTCGGTGATTACTCTCAGATCCCCGGACTGTAATCTATCTGATCCCAGAGCTTCCCACCAATCACATAACAGCCCACTTATGTAATGACAGCACGACTCTGCGCGTTCCAGCTAACACGACTCTACTGCGCATGCGACAGAAGCCATCTCATGCACACGCCCACGTGTTCTTTTGACCACAAGCAAGTTCTCCTGACCCAGCCCCAGCTCCTCCCCCTGGAAGGGAATTTAACTCTTTATTGCCAGCAGTGCAGCTACAGCTTAGTGGAGTCTATTCTTCTTCTAAGGGTTTATTAAAGCATTTAACTCTTTCCAGCATGTATATCCCATTTCTGTCTACAAAAGGAAAAACATGTCCTTCTCTCTGATTTATTCCTCTTCTCATTTTGCTGTGTTTCAAAATGTCAGTATTGTCACCATGCCTGATTCCATCTTCTAATGATGGCCACACACATTGACAGATCTCAGAAACTGCATAGGGATGGACTGTTGATTTTTGCTAAATTAACTTTGCATTAAAAAGTTAGCTAATGCAAGTAAAGAAACTTTCATTAAAGTCCCTGAACAGAGAATTGACATCAATATTGTTGGGAGGGGGCCAGCAGGATCAATGAGGAGGATATGTCCAAAGTCACATTTATATTTTAACCAATCACATATTTTAAAATAAAGTTAAAGCAGTGGTTCCGAACCTTTTTTCATCTGGGGGCCACTGCTGACATTGAGATAAAACTTGCAGGCCGCAATGCAAACAAACATTAAAGATGTTTAAAACTAGAATAGAATTTATAATGAAATGAAATTAAAATGTTTCTAGGTACCATAACATACATGCACCAAATAAATGACAAATCAATAATTTCTGCATACACCATTTAATGCTCATTTTTTTTAATGAAATATACAAAACTAAATATATTATACAGTGTACCAAAGAGCAGAAACTACACCATACAATGCATCCTGTCAGATATAGGGGACAGCTAACCTCCTTTGTATCCCAAAATCTCTGCAATGGATATCTCCAGAGAAATGGAATTCATGTGACAGATAGCCAAGGGGGACATGTTCATACTGCTACATCTTCAGGTCCCTACATCTCCCCGTTCCTGAGAAATTAGGGTTCACAGAAGTTAAGAGCCCAGAGATGTGTGACAGGGTAGCACACTATGGCAGGTATAGTTTTTCATATCTTGTGATGGCGCTGTAGTGATGAAATTTTAGGGGAGTTAGCCACCAGAGTCCTGCACTTGCAGTTACATTTCCCTTTTCTTACAAAGAAATTGAGGTTCAAAGAGAGTAAGGGGATAGCTATGTTTGACAAGGTAGCGTGATATGATGGGTATAACATTTTATTGGGGGGGACAAAAGACATTTCCTATGGGCTCCCACTTTCCAGTTGCCAACATGCCTCTGTTCCAGAGACATTGAAGGTGACAGAAGGTAAGTGGTCAGCTATGAGTAACAGGTACCCACCAGCCACTCCCTCGCACTGCGGATTTGACTCCAGGCTGCAGTGAGCATTACTGAGCGTCTTCCCTAGGCAGGGTTCCATTGAATGGGGAAGGGGTAACTGCACCATAACCTTACCGCAAGTCTGAACGCATCCTTGAAGTTTTGTGAAGAGGCAAGTATATATTTGGGCCACCACAGCGCAGAGCGAATTGACAGTACCCTAATGCTCATTGCCATGAAAGTGGCCCCCGGTGATCTTTAACATGTAAACTCAATTTAGGGACCCTTGTCTTGAAATGGCACCCCCTTAATGTGAAAATATCCCTGATCGTTATTAGGATTTTATGCTTGTGATCCCGTACCTGGCATCTTGTGTGTAGGGGGTTTGGTAACAGCTCTCAGGATCCCCTGTGTACCCAGAAATTTTCACATTTCTTTGACAATCTGTGTAGTAGATATGAAAGTTTATACATGGGGACAATGACAGCAACATGGACACGCACACATATCATTTAAAAAAAAAAAAGATAGGAGATGCGTGCGCCCTGTATCTGCAAGATAACGAGCTGAAGGGTAATGAGTGGTGCGGATATGGCCCGCAGACCATAGGTTGGGCACCCTTGGCTTAGAGAAAGCAGATAACTCGTGGGAATGCTCCCAATCTCCATTAGGAAATAGTTGGCATCATGAATGCAAAGAGATTGCAAAAGTGTCTGCAATTTTAAATGACCCAAGGCTGGAAACAGAACCCACCCAGGCAGCAGTCTTATTCTGTAGTTTTGGAGCAGTGCACACTGCAGAACTGACTCAATAAGAGCTGAAATGGCCTCCTTTTATTAGGATTTAAGGACAGAAGAAACTTAGAACCAGACTGGCTAGTCAATGGCTTGTCAATGGCTTAGACGCTAGTAGGGCCATGAGCAAATTGTTTATAAAATCTGACAAGAGTTTACAAGCATTCTTCTGTGCTCTCTCCTGCAGAGCCAGCAAAAAATGGGGTGATTTGGGCCATAAAACTCAAAAATCTTGCATGAACATGTTAAAGACCTCAACTGAAAGGGCAGAGTATAAGCCCACACATCTGATGGAGCTAAAGAAGAATATGAAGTAAGAGTATAACACTCCAAGAGCCAAAGGCAACCATACTGCATATGTCAGCAGAAGAGATAAAGCTACAGTAACAATGTAGAGAAGAGTCGTGAGCAAACAGCAGAGATGAAGAAAAGACATCCTTCTCCTAGGACACAAAAAGCGCTAGTAGTGGTTCCCCACTGATGGTGGTGGTTACTCTGGGAAAGCTTATATTTTCTTTTCCTTGCATGTATCCATTCTACATAAAGGTTCAGTTTGTACTACTGCCTAACGACACATGAGAGAGAGATACAATTGGTAATTTAGTTCGAAATCGTAAAAACTGATCATTTCTTCAGCTCCTCCTGACACAGGTGGTTAAAAAGCTAGATTAACCTAATTTTTAACCTACAACATTCCTGTTGTAGACTCTCTCAATTTTGTAAAAATCGTTCTCACTGGAACAGAAAGTAAGGCCCAGATAGAAGGAAAGCATTTTCGTTACTATATTATCAAAAAAAAAAAAAAAGATATAAACATAAAAACAAACCTCACAATAACTTAAAATGTTAATAAAATTTAAAATACACAAATACTTTCTTTCAATGTTAATGCCAACAATAAACTTTATTTGCTATCCTTTGGTCCACTAAATAAACCATTAAAAGAGTTTTGCCTGTTTTAAAGAAGTATACCTGTTTATTTAGCAAAAAATCTTGTTCTCTCTGCTCCATCTTTTGCCTCATCATATGCTTTATATTCCATTTCATGGATACAGAAAATATTTTACATTTGTTATTCAAGCATGCTCATGATTAACTAAATATAAAGCAAAAATCACTCATTCATCTCAGTAAACTGACAATAATGCACTCTTCCTCTATTCCCGGTTAGGCAGTTCTTTAGACTAATAGAGTACAAACCCTCCTTAGGAATGGGCGAGAGGTCAGAACACATTTATGGGTCTGGGTCAGGAAACTTTAACTTTGAATTATTTTTTTTAGATGTGGAGATAGATTACTAAGTGCTTACTTACCTTATTTCTCCATTTTCATAGCAATGACTATAGGGAAACATTCAATATTTAAGGCAAGCAGAGAACAAGGTGTGCACTGGTTGGCTCACTGACTGGCCTATAGAGTAATGATTGTGTATATATTTAACACATTTGTTTAACTATTAGACCATAACCAATGACATAGACCATTGCTTCCTGAAACCAGACCCACCAATATACATATTTTTACAAGCTGCTGGAAAAATTAAAGCAGAAAAAAGGAAGTATATTTTGGTCTTTAGGAAATGGGTTGAAGGATGCTGGCTAATAAACCAAGACCATCTCACTATGGGAAAAAAAGCTATGCAGGCGAAATCTGTGGACTGAAGTAAATATTGCAGCAAAAGTTCAGTTTGTCTTTTTATGAGCTTGCCATGTGTCTTCTTTTAGTTTCAGTTGTGCTGTAAAATATTAAAGTGGAAGAGATTGCCTGGATACAAACTGAATGGACAGCATTATGGAGAGTCTGACATTACATAGTATTGTAGGTATTATGAAAACAATGTATATAGGTTTTTGCAAAGCACAGCTGTTAGTCGATTTAAGAAGTGATTGTGGTTTTTGTTTGTAAAGCATACAAGCCAGTTTACAGTCTATACCTTTTAGCATCATACATACATCTGGGTGAATCTAATACCTGGTTTCCCATTGCACTATAAGTGATTTTTTTTATCTAGCAGCCATTTTAAAACTACTGTGACCTGTAGCAATGTAAGGTGTGACAGGAGGAAGTAAAAACGCATTGGGGACCAGAAATAAAATACTTAATAGTCTGATTATGAAGCTTCTTCAGAAAGCTGTATCTACAACACAGCACAGAACAGCAAGGAGAGTTTGAAGTCTTTGATTTGCAGGGGGGATTTTTTTAAAATATTGTGATGAAAGTTTGACCAGCAAAAAATACTAAAAAAAATACTTTTTGATTAATATTGAGTCGGTCTCGCCGACCAAGATACAGGAGCACTCAAGTTTCACAGAGGAGGGGGGAAGTTAACCTGTCTGGTTACAGTAGCACTTTGCCATACCACAATTGGGTAATGGGTCCTCAAAAGCGTGCAGACATTGGGTGTAATTTATATCAAAATTATAATTTACTTGGTGTAAACTTTTCCCCAGAACAAATGGGAGTGCATCTACCTTTGCTAAAATGGTACATTTGACATATTGTTCATAAGATACGGCAAAAAAGTAGCACAAATTAGCACAAGACACTTCAGAGCATTATTAAGTTAAACATTCACTAGGACATTTTTAATTTTCTTCATGACAGACCTGGGAAGAGTTAGACCCCCCCTGTTGAGCTTACTGCTGCTTGTGTCCCCCAATAGGAAAGTAATCCCAGAGAAAGGAATTGAGAAATATCATATAGAAGAACAGGGGCAGCAATAAAGGCTTCAGCAGAAAAGGAGACAGAAAGAACCTCTGCTGGGTTTTAATTGCTGGCTGTGTCCCCGTAAGATTTTTTTTTTTTCTTCTTTGTATTTCAACAAGGTGAAATTTCCCTGTTAACAGAAAAAAACAGTTATGAGATTTAGTTTTTTTTTTTGCTTGTAAGGTTGTTTCTTTCTGATCTGGGTTAGCACATTTGCAAATATTTGCCTTGCCACCAACTGCCTACAGGTGCTTAAACACGTCTTTATTTCTGGTGCGAAAAACAATGTAGTTATAATAGTCAATATCAATAAAAGTTAAAACACAAGCTCAGAAAGAATCAATTTTATATATATATATATATGTATATATATATACAGAATACAGGAAAAAAGGTTTTGTAAAATCTAAAACAATACAATTATATTTACAATGAATCTAGCTTGTCCAAGCCCCCTCAAAGAGGAGTGGCAGTAATACATTAAAAATAACCCAAAAAAAAAAACAAAACAAAAAAAAAAGGACAAATATGTATACAACTAAATGTTTTGTTACAACAGACAGGAGCCAAAAGGCATCACACGCGGCACTGTATACATTTAAAAAAATGTTTAAAAATTAACAGGGCAAAAAGGGCAGCCGTCTGTGTATGTACAAAACTTTGAATGTAATTCTTGACGTTTGGAGGGAGGTAACCTTTATTGCAGTTGTGGTCATGGAAAGGTTATACGGCGCAACACTTGTAAATGTAACAAAAAATAAGAGGGAAAGTTTTTAATGGAAAAACAAAGAAATCTTTTACTATATAAAATTGTCACTTGCACAAAATAGATGAGTTTGTGTCCAATTTACAGCGACATGATGAAAAAAAATCCTAAATGTTCTGGTCTCCAGATTTTTGATAGTGTCGAGGTAAATTCACAACAGGGGGTGGGTGGTTTGAATTTTACAATAAAAAAAAAATATATATATTTATATATATTTATAATATATGAAATGTATGATAGAAATATATGTGCAAATGCCCCTAAAATTGAGCAAAGTAGAGAGGAAAAAGAGTGAAGTTTCTTCATATCATGCAAAATGTGCAAATTCTTTCTGGCCAAAAACGGGGGTCTTTGAAGGCTGCCTAATGTGGTCGTTCTGATAAGTGCGTCCTTTTACACAAAAGTCCTTAATCCCTTTAGAGAGATCTGGTGCTTGGCTCCTAAGGGATAGAGTTGGATCGTAAAACGGGCACCTGATGAGGCGAGTTTAGAGGCAGCTTTTCATCTAAGTCCAGATCGTGTGCTAAGGGGTCACTCTCTCCTTTTGGCTGTCTTGTCGCAAATTCTGTTATAGAGAAGAGAAATTGAATGCAGCCCAACTTAATGTAGCTACCATGGTGTAGAAGTGCTGTGCCTTCCCAGCCTGCTCCACTTCCTCCAATAAGACTAGAGCTGCTGGCCTTGCAGTTACATGGCTGTGCATGGGGACCTTGTCCCTGTGAGTTCATGACCACCTCTTCTTTAATGGGTTCTGGATCAGGATTTTGGCTCTTCCGGCGCTCTAGGTTGAAAAAAGAAAAATATATTAATCTTTTGAAAATAAAATAGCTTATTGCAATAACTTGAGTTTAGCAGAACACCAAGTGTCCTTGTCTTACTGCACTTTAAAATAAACTTTGGATTCAAACTGACCACGAGTAGACAATTTATTAGCACGTGCGTGGGTGATCACTGGGTCCAAAAAAAAAAAAAAAAAAAAAAAGTTTTTTCCTAATGAACTCTGATTTTCTCCATCTGAGACTTGTCAGTGGTCTTTTACACTTACCACTTTACCACTTCAGCACTAACATACTAAACCCTGTCTGACCAGCAACTAGTTTACAGTTCATACCAGTTGAAATTGTTTTGCATTTTTAAAATAGGTAACAAAACTGAAAAGGCTTTACATTAATGCAACTTTATGCACACACTACTAACATTATTGCAAAAAAACATCAAGCAAAAATAATTTATAAATTATACATGACAACTTACTTATAACATTCTGCACTTTGGCAACAATACTGCTGGGAGGGGTAGGAAGGACCTTCTCAGAGAAGTCACAGGAATAGAGGACATTGTCGACCGTTGTACCATGTTCACTGTAATTCAGCAGCTCATAATGCTTTGTGTTCTGTGGGTAATGAATGCAGAGTATAAACAAGGTTAGCTTCACAGTTTCCCATAGTTTATAACAGCTTGCTGCAGCTCTGGACCTAGAAAGAACACTGCAGCAAACTCCAGATAAACTACGTTTGAAAAGCAGATTGAGTAACACAGTTCAAGAGAACTGCAAATCAGAGGGAAATCTCTAGCAGTGGTGTCTTGTTTGAAGGAAAAAAAAATGACAGGTTAAAAAAAAAAAAAAAAAGCCAAAACATCATCTTTAGGACACTACAAAAAAAAATAAAAAAAAATAAGGAAGCTTGGCTGGTCTACAGTTTTGTTTGCCAATGTCCAATCCACTCATGAGCTGCAATATAAACCAAAAGTTGAAGATTTTCCCTATTCCTCAGTGGATGAAAAGGTGACAGACATTTCCCAATTACATTTCCAAGATACACAAAAATTAAAAATCATACTCACTTCATCATAAAATATGCAGGCGTGCTTGCCAGACACGTAGTTGCAGTGACCATAGTTTGTAAGGCACACATCCATGTCTGCCCCTACAGTATGAAATAGAAAAATAGAAAAGCACATTAAACAAACACTCACTGTAATGACGGGAGGCATTTGCACATTTCTCTGTGTTCTATTACCCTTTAGGAAAGTATCTGCAGAAAAACAGCATTAGACATAAAACATTGTAGGTTGACAATAGCAGGAGTAGAGATAACCATTTGGTAATGCATATAAATTAAAATCCATAAATCAATTACAGCTAAGGAATGAAAATAATGCAAATACCCAAACCTTAGGGGTTGTGACTTAAAGTTTATCGATACTGAGATGCAACATGCAAGATGCCATTGAGGAACTCATTTTAAGGAAGGCTAAATGCCTGGAGTGATTCAAATGTTATTAAAGGCAAAGGATCAGAACACCAAGCAGGCAAGATGTATTTTGTTTAGAAACAGATTAGCAAAAGAAAGCTTACATAAGAGGTACACTTTAAATACACAAACACACAGGGTGGTTATGGCAAAACAAACCCCAAGTCTTAATACAACATGCTGAATCCTATAGTTCTGTTATAAGAATCCTTGAATGAGTGAAAAAAAAACCCTGGACATTCATTGCTAACCTCACTCCAATAAACTCTTTAAAACTTGGATTCAATTTCCTTAACACAAACCTGACATGTAGGCCAATAAACTCTTTAAAACTTGGATTCAATTTCCTTAACACAAACCTGACATGTAGGCAAAAAAAAAAAAAAAAAATTTTTTTTTTTTTTTTTTTTTTTTTAAGGTGGAGGTTTTTGCAATACCTGAGAATCGCATTAAAGAAATTGAGCAAAATTATTCCATCCTTAATTAACGAATGGCTTAAATATATAGTAATGCACTTGCTATCTACCCAGATGTTTGCGGTTCTAGGAACATTAGGAGAGAAGACTTATTAAAAGGGGAAAAAAAACAAACAAATATAAAGAAAATTCATGCATAACATAACACATATATTGCAGATTGTCCAGTTTATATACAAATCTTCCTTCTTTAGGCTTTTTCGCCTCTATTTAATTTCCACCTAGTATCATGTGAATATAAACACATCCTGATTCTTCCAGTGTATCTATGGAGGGAGCCACAATTGTCACCTAGCCTGGACTACAACCACGTTTACTCCTAACTTACACCAACTTATCCTTTAAAGGAAAAGGCACATAAAACATGCACTTCTATATATTAAAACCTATTGGATTTTTTTGTACCTAAGAGAAAACAAATTATTTTTCTGCCCATCCCAAAGCCATCCTTACCTTTCTAAGATTGTGCATACAAAAATATATTAAAATATATGTATTTAAAATGTTTAGTACCAGGCACTCAATGACATAAATATTTGCAGACTACAGAATATTTCTAATCATCTGATTAGTGCAGTAAGAAACACACCTGTGCCAATGTAGAGAGTACGGTAACACATGTTAACAGGAGCCCCGACACCCATCATCAGGGGGTAGAAGACTGCTCTTGCCTGAATTTCTTTTCTCTGAGCTGATGGAAGAAAATAACAGAACATAAGAAACTGTACAAAAAGATGTTTTATAGTCTAATTCAAATGGTAGGGAAATATGGCAAAAGTACACATTCTAAAACACAAGATCTGAGCCTGCGATGGGTAAGCGGGTGGGTTGTGTGCAGAGACACCGCCCTGAGCCTGCCATGCATACAGGAGACATGGTCCACTGGGCAGAGCCCCGAACCGGACGACAGGTTGGGGACCGCTGCTCTAAAACACATGGCTTGGCTGGCTCAAAAAACTGTTCAAACACATTTACAAGCCAATGCATTGTTTGATCTAACAGGTAAAGTTTCTTTGGGTTAGGATTAAGTCATGCTTACAGCTACAGTAAAGAAATCCATGGATATGATAGGACATTCTTTATTTTCAGACAGATCAAATGACAAAGTCACATCTGTGAGTCCACTGTATGGCTGTCACACTAGAGGACTTGCCGAAGTGTCATGAGCACCAATGTACCAACGCATTGTCAATCATTCTCCCACCTTCTAATCATTTATATGATACTAAGAATGACAGAAAGTAAACCAAATATAAACAATCAAATACAGCTATCCCACATGTTTGTATAGTTGAAAACTTTAAAATCTAAAACACACTTTTGTTACAATACCCTACATTTATACTAATCTTTAAAATTAAAAAAGTGAAAAAAGTGAGTGTGGATATATATATATATATATATAAATATATACCCCCCACTGTACAGCGGAGGGATTATGCTTTACTTCTCCTCTGTCAAACCAAATCTATGCTGACTTAACCATATCTCAGAAATGTTCTGCAGGCTGACTGAAAACAATGGCTGATACACGAATGGTTGAGGGTCTGAAAAACTGTACAGGTAATGCATTATAGAAAATATGATATGGTAAGTAGATACTAATGTGAAAGTTGCAGCAAAAACTCTGAGGTAAGCAGAACATGTATGTATGTACAGTTAGGTTCATAAATATTTGGACAGAGACAACTTTTTTCTAATTTTGGTTCTGTACATTACCACAATTAGTTTTAAACAAAACAACTCAGATGCAATTGAACTGCAGACTTTCAGCTTTAATTCAGTGGGTTAAACAAAAAGATTGCATAAAAATGTGAGGAACTAAGGGTTTTTTTTTTTGTTTTTTTTTACACAATTACTTCATTTCAGGGGCTCAAAAGTAGTTGCACTATTGACTCAAAGGCTATTTCATGGGCCGGTGTGGATAATTCCTTTGTTATATCATTATCAATGTCGTTGTATGTGGTAGATTTTGCTGTGAACAGACAACATGCGGTCAAAGGAGCCCCCATTCAGGTGAAACAAGCCATCCTTAAGCTGCAAAAACAGAAAAAACCCATCCGAGAAATTGCTACAATATTAGGAGGGGCAAAATCTACAGTTTGGTACATCATGAGAAAGAAACAAAGCCCTGGTGAACTCAGCAACGCCAAAAGACCTGGACGTCCACGGAAGACAACAGTGGTGGATGATCGCAAAATCATTTCCATGGTGAAGAGTAACCCCTTCACAACAGCCAACCAAGTGAACAACAACACTCTGCAGGAAGTAGGGGTATCAATATCCAAGTCTACCATAAAGAGAAGACTGCATGAAAGTAAATACAGAGGGTGCACTGCAAGGTGCAAGCCACTCATAACCCTTTAAGAATAGAAAGGCTAGATTGGACGTTGCTCAAAAACATCTAAAAAACCAGCACAGTTCTGGAAAAACATTCTTTGGACAGTTAAAACCAAGATCAACCTTTACCAGAATGATGGCAAGAAAAAAGTATGGAGAAGGCATGGAACAGCTCATGATCCAAAGCATACCACATCATCTGTAAAACATGGCGGAGGCAGTGTGATGGCTTGGGCGTGCATGGCTGCCAGTGGCACTGGGACACTAGTGTTTATCCATGATCTGACACAGGACAGAAGCAGCCAAATGAATTCTGAGATGTTCAGAGACTGTCTGCTCAAATCTAGCTAAATGAAGTCACGTTGATTGAGAGGCGTTTCATAATACAGATGGACAATGACCCAAAACATACAGACAAAGCAACCCAGGAGTTTATTAAAGCATTGAAGTGGAATATTCTTGAATGACCAAGTCAGTCACCTGATCTGAACCCAATTGAGCATGCATTTCCAGACAGAAAGGCCCACAAACAAACAGCAACTAAAAACTGCTGCAGTAAAGGCCTGGCGGAGCATTAAAAAAGGAGGAAACCCAGCATCTGGTGATGTCCATGAGTTCTAGACTACAGGTTGTCATTGCCAGCAAAGGGTTTTCAACCAAGTATTAGAAATGAAGATTTTATTTTCAGCTTTTTAATTTGTCCAATTACTTTTGAGTCCCTGAAATGAAGTGATTGCGTTAAAAAAAGGGTTTAGTTCCTCACTTTTTTATGCAACCTTTTTGTTCAACCCACTGAATTAAAGCTGAAAGACTGCAGTTCAACTGCATCTGAGTTGTTTTGTTTAAAATTATTTGTGGTAATGTACAGAACCAAAATTAGAAAAAAAGTTGTCTCTGTCCAAATATTTATGGACCTAACTGTATGTTTGTATGTATGTATGTATACTCCCCAAGAAAACACTATACCTACCTTCAGCTTGAGGACCACTGGAAGGAGCTGGCTGCAGTCGACTAACATTTGATACTGGACGATCTTTTGATGAGAAAATCTCCTGGATTTTTTGCATGGCCAAGAACTTCACCAGCTTTTCATCTAACATATTAATCTGGATCTCTACAATGTTAAAAAAAACAACTTGTGAGAAAACAAAGTAGATGCTGAAAATTATCCTAGACACATGTACATTAGTTATGAACCAAAAGTGTTAACAATCAAAAAACCATAATTTAGAGAAATGCTAGTTTATTTTAAATAAAGATGAGGTGTACCAACTCATAAAGTAGAGAAAATAAATTCCTATTCTGCAGGACTAACAGCAGGCATTATATAGAAATAAGTATAAAAGCCATTGTTATAGAGGCCACAAGAACTACTGCAAATCATTTCTCATGGGTGGGTTTCCCGATAGGAGTAAAGGAAAATTCCTGTGCAATGTGTCTCCACACTGCAGCTTGTAGCCTACATCACACTTGCACAACAGTGACCGCGTGTAGGAACACAATTGGTAACTTAGCATTGTCACTTTATTATAAGTTTTTGCCTGGATATCTCCATATTCATTGCAGACCTGTAAAGTACCATTTACAATTTTTAGAGTCAACATAAAAAGTTGTTCAAGAAATCAAGAGAGGACATTGTCAATTCACATACCTCCATTCCCATCCATCAGTGTTCTTAAAGAATTTGTAATTTCCATCATGGATGAAGAGTTTACTGTACAGGATGAAGGACTGGTTGAAGTGCCATCAAGAATTATTGTACTAGGTCGAACTTTTCCATCTGCAAGAAGACATTGAGATATGCAGGTTACATGGTGAGACAGATATGCAACTATACTACAAAAAAAAAAAAATTCTGTGAAGGGCTTTTTCTTAAAAAAAAAAAAAATCAGACCTCACAACACTTTTTTTTTACATTCTGAATAAATATAACATGCTTTTAAGAAGCATATTTATACCAAGGATTGGCACAATAAAAGACAAAAGGCCTCACTATCTTTGGATTCATTCCATTGGATAGAAAGATGGAGGATTTTTTGGCAAATTGAATGTGTATAGTTTTCCTTATAGGAAATATACCTTGTTCCTCTCCATATAGAGTATTCCTTGGAGCAAACCAGGGTTTGCCCTTTAAATATAAAGCTACTAGGGTGTCTGCATGCTACCTCTACTACCTTGCAGTGTGCCCAAGCAATCCTATAACCCGGGATGTATAGTGATGCCACATTTCTGGTTGGTTTATTACAGGCCCTCTCCTACTTATCCAATATATTATTACAGTCCTACTAACTATTGAAGCAGGTCACTGGCTTCTCTGGAGTGCCCAGGCTTTTAGAACTGCATAGGAATTCAACAGGTACCTAGTAAGCAGGTACCTGGAAACCATGAAGATACTCAAATACAGCATTTGCTAAAGCCTAGGGCTACTGCTACTTGTGGCTCAAATGTGAAAGTATGCTTGGTAGAAGAATAGTTTGCTCTAATGGTGGGAAAATCCCAACAATAGCTTGGAGAATAGACAAACTACTAATCTAGATGAACTAAATTCTGCTTCCATGTCTCCTGAGTAGACCTAGGTTAAAACTACAAAGTATTTGATATATGATTTTATTTTTAAAACATGGCAGTTTCAGAAAAATCCAGTTTAAGACTTTTGATGTGCTACATGTGCAAAAAACATTCATATAATGGATGAATCTGACATGAATATTGCAAAACGAGACAGGCAATGTCCCTTACAGCAGTAATTCACACTTCACGCTTGCTGCCTTCTATTTAAAAATATAAGTGTATGGTGCCAGCCTGGCCGATCAAGTTGGATGAAGTTAGAAACCAGGAAGACAGCCACGTGATTTAAAAAAAATTATGATCAGGCAGGTAAGGTTATTTTATTTCACAAACAACATTGCTTGTCCTCTCTGCAATTGAGGACATTGCCAACAACGTATCCTGAGCAAGGAGATAAATAAAAAGATTATAGTCACTGAAAAAGATAGGCCAATGAATAAGCTGGTTCCAGTTCATGCACGGATGGATATAACAAGGTTAGGAATTTATGTCAAATTGGAGGATACAACTGACTGACTTGTGGATGCCTAAAATACCATATAAATAGCCATCCTTTTATGAATCTCTTCAATGTACCAGATATTGGGATATATGCTACATTATAACTGCACTTTTAAAAAAAATCATTTCACAAAGGAAATTGTTCACTCTCATTAGGTTTACAAAGTTTCTTACAACAGAAGGTTGGGGTAAACTTTAACTTACCTGCAGTTGGAGCTGCTGCACAAATTCTGGAGGCACCAGGAGCTGCAGATGTTAGATCAATGCCAAGTGCTTGCGGAGGTGTAAGTGCCCTGGTGCCAGACAGTGGTGACCCCACAGGTCTAGAGTCATGCTGACTGAGCAGAGGTCCAGGTTGGATTTGGGTCTGTTTTCGTGACAAAGTGCTTGAAAGCTCTGGACTGGAACATGAATTTGGAGGTGTGATAGCAGGCACAGGAAGTCGCTGAGCACAGAGTGCAGATCCCATTGTGCTCTCTGTCTTTACCGCATGATTTGGGAGAACAGTTGCTGTGGGCGGAGTTCCTGATCTAGGCCGTGTTGGTCGCTGGGGAAGTACAGAAGCAGTAGCACTAGTTCCAGTTAGCCTTTGGTGCTCAGTCAATTGTTCCTTGGGGCTTGGACTAACACTTAAAGTATGAGGCCCATTGGATTTAGATTCTGATGCGGAAGGTCCATTGGAGGCGCCACAGCTGGTGGAGAGGCGCGATTTACCCACAAAAGAACAGTCTTCCTGCAAAGTTGTAGTCTGACTGCTAGGACACAGTCCTAAAGATGAAGGACACTGGGGCTTTCCATCATCGTGCTGGTGAGAGTTGGAAACGGAACCATCAGGTGCAATAACTGGTTTGACATCCAACGAATCAATGTCATCTGACCCCCAGGATGGCATCTGCTTAGCAGACAAGTATTTCAATATGCTGCACTGAAGTGCAACCACACTACGGAGCCACTAAAGATTTAAAACAAAACCCAAAACATTTGAATTAAAGCCACGAACACATCTCCCACCATTTATTTAGGAATCACAGACAATATATGGCTAATGGAGGATGAGACAATGTGTGGCTCTTAGCTGTATCAATAACCATGGCTAGAAAAACACCAAAAGCCAACAAGCCTAAAATATTACAGCTGGTGCTCACATTTTTCAAATAAATACTTGTTTTCTGGTATTCTCCATACACTAGACTTAGTGGCTCCTTAAATGTGCATTAAAGGAAGCTGGTGTTTAGAGAAGTATGGAGGCCGACATAACAAGTCACTAATTCAAGGCAAATATGCAGCCTAAAGAGTGAGTTCCTTATCTGCATACCCATTGCAGCTCAGCCACACAAAGTCATGAAGCCAGAGACTCAGCAAGGCAGTTTAGAAGCTAACATTTTAGGTCAGCAAATGCAGTCTCCATATTTTTCCAGCACATGTTACCTTTAATTTATTCATCCTTAACTTCACCAGCTGCAAAAAAAATATTTGGTAACTTAGTAAAACAGTAACTCTTATCCTAAAAACAAGGGCAATAAGAAATTTCAAAAAACATCCAAGACTTTAGTGTTCTGAAAAGTATAAATACATTTTCAAAAGTATATGAGCCCTTCAAGACTAAAGTTTTTCTGAAAAAAAGCAGTGACTGGGAAAGATTTCCCCAGTACATTACCGACTTCCTGTCCACTAACACCATTATAAGTTACTGTGTTTACCTGGAAATGATAAAAGCTTTTAGACTATACTAAAGTGAAATATAACATATATAAATTGCATAACTGCCTTTGTAGACCTAATCTTAAAAATGCTTGCTGCTTGGCTGTCTTTTATAGCCCAGTCTGCTTATCTGGAAAAAGTACAACACAAATGTTAAAATGTATCGTGTAAGATGAGCAGCAAAACTCTTAAAATGCAATCTTTGATCTATAATAACCTACTTAGAAAGCAGGCCAGGGTGGTGGAAGCAGCTAACGTGTTCAGCTACTTGCAACTAGGCAATCCTGCCTGATCACTGCTTACAATGGATGCTGCCTTTATTGGCTGTTCACACAATCACAAAGAATCTGCCAACACACAGACAGCAGCATATCATGGGGGATAAAGTCAAAGAACGTACATCCAGTCCAGACTGTGGACTGTAAAATCAGATATTTATTAATTAAAAGCTCTCAATCTAACAAAATTAAATGATGAAGTAGCAACCTTTAGAACAAGATATTAGGCGTGCACAAGAAAGGGTATTTTTCATTTTTTTTTTTTATTATTTTATGCCCAGTTATGAAAACTGATAGAAACAGATTGATGAAAAGTGTTATAATGCCATGTACAAACCTCTCGTTGCTCTGCTTTGTTAGCCAAGTGCTCAGAGTGCATGAGGTGCTTTTGGGACTCATCGGGTACACCGTTACAGATCAGCTCCCCGTCACGTATACCCGCAGGAGGAAGTAACTGTGGAGGTGCCTGATACTGTGCCTTAATCGCTTCTGGTACCTAGGGCATTAACGTACAATCAAAAACACACAAACCTAGATTTGCCAACAATCAGGGCAATAAAGATGCTTATTTGAGAATGTAGGTTGATCTATGCATGCATAAATAAACATCACTCCCACATATGCTGGAAGTTCATGTGGCACAGCTAATAAAGTCATGGTAAAGAAAATTACAATATATCAGAGAACCCTCTACATTAAAGAAGAATACAGAATGGGGAAAAACAGGATTGTGTCCTAAAAGTTTATTTTTAGTTTATTCCAAAACCAAACATACTTATTAACAAGTTTCTCCCCCAAACCTTTTTATTTGAAACAATTACTGCAATTTGTGTGCATACCTTGACAGTATTTTTTCTGTTCGAAGGCAAAAGCCGTCTGTTCGGAGGATGTAATTTGTGGATGCGGCTCAGAAAGTCCAGCTTTACTGCATGCTGTGAAATGTTATCTTGAAATCGGTCAAACACCTGGCAGCGATTACTCAAAGTTATGCTCTTCTGGTTCAGCTACAAGTGGAAAAAAGCAACAGCAAATGAGATAACTGCAGCCACTCCTTTCTGCAATATTGCTTATACAATATATTTTCAATACGCTTCATTAGAAAAGTACTTTTTATTTACTGTTACAAGCTGGTTATGTTTGATTTTTTTTTTTAAAAAGCACTATTTTTAGAAAATATGCGACACGTTTTAAGAAGAAAACTGTACAAATAAAGAGTAGACAACCTACCACAACATGTTCAATATGGTTGGGACACATCCAGCGGCCGGTTGGCATGGCAGTGAGTGGCGGATCCATGCAGTCCATATGAAACAAAAGAGGGCAGTAATCACACTGGATCAAAGGTGCCACACGGCAGCTCCTATGAACAAATAATGGCATAAGGTGCATGGGTATACATGTTTGCATCTATATGTAGTAAGCCAATTACTGACAACGCCAAAGCTGCTGCAAAATTAAAAAGGGCCCGACCTACCAGGTTCATCCAGCAGTGGCAAGAACAGCAGAAATTTTGCCAAGTTCACTGTTGGATTGCTCAGATGAAAGATTTATCCTACTGATTGTGACATTGAACTCAAATACCCATTTTGGGTAGGCTGAGCCGAGCCTTTATTACCACATAAACAAATTACCCCAACCACACAACAGAGTAAGCTATACATCCAGATTTTGATATTTCACATACCTATTACAAGTGAAGCAGACTTTAACTGGTAAAGGGACCAAACCATTGTGATCCAACTCATGCTGTGCTTTCTTGACATTTTTCCCTGTCATTTCTTCTTTTCTTCTTCGCTTACTGGTGCCTATGAATGTGAGAATTTTTCCATATTAAAGAAAAAAAGAAAGAAAAGAAATTCATAATTTCACCTATTTCAGCTTGGCTTTTTCAGTAACCCTTTGCTGCTACCTGGCCCAAATAAATTCTCCAGATATATATATATATATATTTTTTTTTTTTTTATTAGGAAAAGTCCAGTAAGGGGCACAGTGAACAAACATATTGCCTGCATTGTTGTTTCTCCATTAGACTAACTATATTTTAAAGAAATGCCTAGTGACCACAGCAGGGAAAAAATGCTGATTTTTGCTGCCACAGCTTGGTGGTGTCAGGATACCACGTTGCCAAGTTTTCAAACAAGGAGAAAACTCTGGTCCATATCCACCCCTCCTCTTTCCTTTGGTATACTCTATATCCCCCTGTTCTTTTCTCTACCTAATTTGTTGTATTCCATTTCCACCTTTCTTTATATCCCCCTGCTCGTTTCCTCCCCAAACAACCTGCCACCCCTCTCTTCCTTTTGTTCTATTGCATCCTTACATTACCCACCCATTCCCCCCCAACCCATTTTGCTCTATTCTTAGTAAGTTTTCTCTTCCCACTCGTACCACTTTTCTCTTTGGTAATCAGCCAGGGCTGAATGAAGGACCCCTTCTCTCTCGCTATGTCAACTAAGAACTGGTATGCATATATGCAATATAGATTTTCTGGAATATTTGGAAATACAGTTACTGATCACTAACCTGGAAGTGCTGTGGTACAGGTCAATTCATTGGGCAGCTGAAACTGTGTGGGGTTCCGTTCCATGGCTGCTGCAATAAGCAGTTGAAATGGTCTCTTAATTTGAGAGGGCCCGCCCTCAGACTCTCCAGAAGGATCATCATCCACATCAATCATGTCCTCATCTACATCATTTTGCTCAGAAGTCGGGGTGTCTGTACTGGCACTGGATGTAGGTGTGCCTGGGCGGCTTATTCTCCTTTCCAATATCCTAGCTTGGGCAAAGGCTCGAAGGCTGCCGGCAGCTCTCTCCGAAAAATCCAAGTCATTGGTAGGGGACACCGTTCTCCTTCCAAACCTGTCAACCAAGCCATTGACTTGACCCAGCTCCTTCTTGCGTTCTCGTTTCTGCAAGAAAACCAAAACACCAATAGCAAGTTTCTCAAAAAATATTTGAAAAAAAAAAAACTTCAGATGGACATCATAACTTACATTTTGTACATCATTAAAGAATGTACTTTATAGGGAAAAAAATATTAATTTGAATCCAAGTAAAAAGTTAGCAGTATATGTAAGTGAATGACAGAATAAAAACATGCAGGGGAATGTCAATGGCCACGTACTACTATAACACCAAATATTACAATTTTTAGCCATCTGAGAAATGTTGAAACCCACACTAAACAAACAAAACAAGAAAAAAATAAAATAAAAAATCACCCAGCACAGAACATATTTTGATCTTCAAGTGCGAAATGGCAATTTTTTTATTAGCAAATTACAGAAACCCTACTGAGCTACATACTCATTAAGTCATATGAGCATTTATACGCTAGTAAGAAAGATTGTTCAGTGCCATGCTCTTCTATTATAGCAGAGAAAAAGGAACCACAGCCTATCACAAAGCTTTAGCAATGGCTCTTTTTTTATTTATTTATTTTTTTTTACTTGAGGTATGTTCTCTTCTGTTGGCAGGGAAAGATGCCAGGAGTAGTATACCCAAGGTTTTAGCAGAAGGTCATAATACACGGAAAATAAAGCAGCTAGGATGTGATGGGAAACGTTCTTGACTCCAGCAAAACAGAGCAGCATCCTAAGGAGTGGTAATCTCCAAACAATAAAAAATGTCGATACCAAACACACTTAAAAAATTAATTATTTATTACACAAGACATAGGACAGGTAGGTATTCTTTCATCCACTTTGGTGATCCAGTGTAAGCACCACAATTTTATTTATATATAGGACTGCAGGGTCCTCCTCTTGTGTCATTGTTTGGATCTGTCTGTCATTTGCAACCCCTATTTAATATACAGCGCTTTGTGCTCCCACCCAAGCTGGGAGCTGTTAAACTGCACAGGTAATCAGGATCATGAAAGTTAAATTATTTAGGAGAAAGGAAAATCATTTCACACTCTGAAACATTCAGTGCAGCAGCTATGCAAATATTCAAACTCTGTACAACACCTCTTAATTACAGAGATGTCCTGAGGATAGTAAATACATGAAAAGTGAAGCAAGGTACCTTTCTGCGTATGGTGCAGCGGTGACACATCCACTCTCCAGGGGGCAGCATTTCTTCACTAAGCGGAGGATTGCTGAAAAGCAAAAAAGAAATATTTGTTTATCTTGATCAAGAAACAAAGGCTGCATTATACAACTGTAGATTTCAGCAACACTAGACACATCCCATGCAAATTAAAAACTGCATACACAAAACCATGAAAAGGAAACACAAAGAAATAGCATTATTTCTACAGGGCATGTAAAAATCCCTAAGGGTGTATGTTTTGACTACAACATATGCAGCACATATCTGGAATACACACGCATTGCCCATATTTTATCTCTTCAAATTTCCAAGGCAAATTTTGCTGGTCCCTGAAAGTCCCTTCGGCTTCTCTTCTGGATCTTTAGAGGACCCTGCTGCTTACCAATAAAAAGTGTCCACATCATGGAGACAGAAATGTGAACACACAAAGGAGGACCTTGCCTTTTGTAAAAGGAATGGGGGACTTAGGACTGTAGTTTCATGTGAACAAAGGTCAAGGCGAGTAAGAAATTATTTCAATATATATTTTATTGGTGTTGCTTGGGGTAAATTCTTGAGACCAACTTTAAGAACAGAAAAAAATTTGTACGTGAGCAAATAAATTCGCTTACATCTTGCTAGACAGTACATACAAAACTGACATTTACTATGACTAACCAACCACAACGAGTTGTGTGAACATCATTTCCTTCTAGGGAGTCACAGGAACACAAAACACTGTGCTGTCTATTATGCAAACTCCTTCCAACTTCCTCTGGTTATGTGCCTAGACATGTATTCTGCGCCCCACAACTGGCCAATTACAGCAATGAGCAGAATCATAAAATAGGTGAATTTATTAGGAAGATTAACAAAATATAACACATCCTCGGTGCTTTCCCAGCCCCTCTTAGATAGGTGCGCCGCCTGGCACTTTTCAGCAGCTGTCTGGCTGGACTTGTGTAGATGGAGCCGTCAGTGAGTCTGGGCAGCCAATACAAAGCTAATGATCTGATCAGTAACAAACTGTTTTACTGTTTGGTGGTGCGGAGGAAAAAAAAAAAAGGGACCGCTTTGCTATCAGTTGCTCAGAACAGTAAATGCCACATTAAAAGCCTAGAATATTCTGCTCATTACAAAACATAAGATACTAGGAAGCATTTCTATAGTCACTACACAGCACAGTCATAACACAAAGACAATGACCCCTATTTCATGTACAATGCTGTGTAATATGTTGGCGCTTTATAAATCCTGTTTATTAATAATTATAAAACAATGGGACATACTAAGGAGTTGGAACACAGTTATAGGGGTTACTGGAGTTCTAGCACAAACTAGGAACACTTTTTGACCCCCTATAGCCCCCCTAAATATAGGCGTCTGAAATATTCTGGAGAACACTGCACATCAATTAAACTTTTGAGATTTTAATCTGTCCATTTAGGAACCATTAATGATTGTGAATCAGTTTCACATGCTTTGATGTAAAAGAAAGAAACAACAGATGTACAGGAAGGGAAATAGCAACTCAACTTGAAAAAGGGATTGGTTTTACTACAGACCAGTTTTCACTCTCTATTCTTGCTGAACAATTTTTTATCAGTTATGCAGTTTGCTGGCGTCATTGTCACTATTGGAACAGGGGGAATACTACCATTGCTCTACAAGAAAACCTTCATTGGTTAAATACACAGAGTATTTGTTAAATGCACAACAGTAGAGCAAACTGTAAGAGACAAACCACGTGTGCCCGACATCCTCCGTTCACAGTCTTGCATTGCAGCTCAATTGGCATTTGCCAAAGAACAACAGAATTGGCAGTACCACCATTGGTACCCGTTCTCTTCACAGATGAGAGCAGGTTCATACTGAGGACATGTGACAGACATAAAAAGTCTGGAGATGCTGAGGTGAACATCACCAAGCATGACCGGTTTGGTAGGGGGTCAGGGATAGTTTGGGGGGCATACTCTTGAAGAGCTGCACAGACCTCTATGTGCTAGGTAATGGTATCCTGACTGATGTTTGGGTCTGCGGATTTCATTCCCAGAACCTTTGTCAGGCCTAAGCTGGTACGGTGCGGCCTGCGATCCTCCTGATGCAGGACAATGTGTGGCCTGACGTGGGCAGAGTGTGTAGGCAGTTCCTGGATGATAAAAGTATTGGTGCTATTGAATGGTCTCTATGTTCACCAAGACATGAACCCAATAAAACCCCTATGAGACATTATGTGCCTGACTCAAAGCGTACCTAAACTCCGAATTTTCACTTTACATAAAAGGGTAGACAACCCTATTATGAAAGGTAAAAATTCTGTTTATTTTCCTTTTTTTTTTTTGTGTAACACCCTTAAAAAAAGAAAGGAAAAAGGGGTGCAGCACCGCCATAGGCGATAGAGAACGAATAGGTGCACAAAGCCTCCCGGGATACCTACCTCACGCATCCCGGGAGGCTCTTGGCTGCTCCTTCTGCACATGCCTGAGCATCTCGGGCATGTGCAGAGAAGGAGCCCTTTTGCCAAAAGGGAAAAAATGGCCGATCCCCCGCATGCGCAGTAAGATTGGCAAATTTTTTCCCAACTTACGTTACCCAATATTGCACCTGCGTCGGGTAATGTAGGAAGAACCCGAAAGAACAGAGAAGATGGCTGATAGCTGAATGGGTCCAGGAATGAAACGTTTGGCAACTATTAGAAAATGATTTTTAAAAAATCCGTTGAAGGTTTGCTGAATCACCCAGGTTCACCCATGATGTCGATCTCCTCCAGTCTTGGAAAACTTTAATAAAATCAGGCCCGATATATGTCTGTGCATCGGGATTCTGTCAAGTGGGGCCAATGATGCTCTGATCCAAGTCTGGATGTAGTATTCCCCAGGGAATCATGGGCTGTCTCATTAGAAGCATGCCTAGATGATGTCAGGTGTGCACACAGGCACGTGGGGACCGTAACCTCTACTGAGACACATTAGGACGAAAATTCACACAATCAATCATTTAGTGATTTTAACTGTATAGTTTGATATTTAGTGCGATTTTGAATTCTGACCTCAGTGAACATTTTGTTCAATGAATTGCAAAATGTATATCAATAAAGATTTTCAAATTATTTTAAACCTAATAATTGTACAGCTGTGCTTAATATGTTGGCGATACATACTGTTTATTAATAATAATAACTTCAATATTTCAGTCATCAAGATCTGATCAATATGTGATTGCAATTGACCCTAATTTCTTTCGCGAAACATGCATAAATCTTTAGGATGGTTTAAAATGACATTCTTGTAGCAGAAATACTATACTATAGTACTCAAAGTATCTGAACAAAGCTTACAGCCACTTTGAGAACATAATTTTTGCTGTAATAAAAACTGGGCATCCACCTGCGAACTGCTTTTTTCACTTAAAGTAAAAGAACTATCCGTAGTTCTGTGATTAAACGGTCCAAATTGCCCACAATAAAATCCAACTGCTGATTTCTGCACCTGTCTATTTACAAGGTTCTTATGGCAATCAGAATTCTCATAGCAGTATCATTTGCTTGATTAAGCAACCAAAACATCCCACATGTGCAACACAGATGCACTGAAAGGAGGAAGCACTGTGTATTGAGCATTTTTCAAATGTAAGATAACCAAAAGAGATAGAAAATCACAAAGCTAAGCCATAAACTGTGCCATTCTTATGTAAGAAAGCTTGCAAGAAAATGAAAAACTCCTCTTTGCTTGGACACACAAGTGAGTGTTTCCAATCAAGCTTTCTTAAACAATTCTTCAAATAATAATTTAGGAAAGTATTTAAGGGGAGGGATAAAGATTTGTAACAGAGGCTCTATGGTAGCCACTCTCAACCTGATATCAATTCCAACAAAGGTTGATAGGGGTTTTTTGAGCTGGTGCTGATTGACCATTTGTGGAATGGAGCCTGGCTAGTTTTTGAGTCCAACATCACTGACAGTGACATTAGGCCAGTGACCTTTTTAGCTGTTTGTAAAGGTGGAATTATGAACCATCACTTGGTTTATCTAACGATCACCAATGTAAGTGGCATTCTTCTTACTGACCCCTGATTATTACCGGTACTTCTTACACGGGTTTATCAAGACCTGAAAGGTATTGCAGGGGTTCCTCTGGAGTAAAAATGATAAACACTGTTCTATGGACTCATGATTATCATATTCTGTCCACCTGTGGCCACAGACGGGAGATTTCTTTTTACTTGCCATCTTGGCAAGGACAGGGAGTGAGAGCTCATTAAAAAGTAAAGTAGAGAAGGGTTGGAACTTTTATTGCTGACTGTTCCTCAAGCAGAGATTGCACTTTACAACCTTGTCTAAAAAATACAGGAAGTAAAGGATGTCTTGTGTAAGCGTAAGACCAGAATAAAAACGATTACAAAGATTCCAACCGTATTGCAAACTACAAAAAAATGTTGAGTTAACCTCATATTATGTACTCCCCTAGCACACTTTAATCACCTCATAACATGCATACATACATATTTTTTTAATCTATGTTATTATTTACAAAATATTTACTTGTCCTTTGCGTTATATGATGTTATAAGATAGTTTAATAGGAATATTCAGAAACAATATTTTCTTTTAGAGGCATCTGTCCCCTACTCAGGGTGCAAAGTCCTTCCAACATTTATCTGTGCCGGAAAAGGATGACCTTGTTGCAACTATCTGCCATTACTGCAAAATATGTTTTAATTGTCCAACGGTAACATTTGCTTGGGCAAGGCTGAATGTAATTCAATAAGGAAACCCTTACAGAACCCACAAGACTATAAAGGATGATGAACTTTTGCAAACACATCAAAAAGTGTATAGGGCCACGGCTCAAGACATGTCTGCTTTAGAGAGAGAGAACACGGCCTGCATACCACAGCAAGTTCCAAGTCAGCAATCTCGAGCAGCAGCAGGAACTAAGTAGCTATTATCTACAGAGTTCCTAACAGGCTTTGGCCTGTTTAATATACCACATCTTCCAGGGTGGTAATGAAACTTTCCAAAACAAACTGATGATTCGCCAAGGGCCAGGGCCAGAATGGTTTCAGTATTTTCTTTTCTACTGTTCTCACACATGCTTGTATAAAACCAGATTTCATATAAGTAGATATCAAAAGTGATAAAACAAGCAGAACTGTTGTATTTAGGAAAGTTCATAAGCAAAATACCTACTGCTAGGGAAGGAAAGACCAGGCTCCATTCTCAGATCATGCAGCCTGATTGCCTGCTGATTTATATATACAAGTCGGAATATTTTCTCAAAGTATTTTTTAAACCTGTGAAGATCATCAAAGTTTCTGATACAAAATTTAGCTAACCTTGCAAACTCACAATTAGAATATTTGGTTGTCAGCATCTGGCAGCTCTCGAGAGGGGAAAAAGGTTTTGGATATTTATAAGAACCCAGACCCTTGGCTGCTTCTACGAGGGGGTGCCGAGAAGTTCCTGCCTTCCAGGGCAAAGGCCCCCTTTCAGATGAAATAGAAAAATGAGTGTGGGGGCATATGATAGCCTAATATCTTAGTATGTAACTGCAAATATCAGGTGTTTGGATTTTTAAGAATGTTTTTTCTTTTAGTGAGAAGCTGTGATGGCAGAGGCGCAAGCAAGTTTCACGTCGCTAGAGTTACGGACCGTCATGAAGTTTTTGTTTCTCCAGGGAAAGTCAGCAAAGGACATTCACACTGAGATGTCACAAACACTGGCGGAAAAGTAAAAAGACAATGGGATGTGTTAGTTGCTAAAGGTAACAAACAGCTCTGGTTTTAGATAAACCCTACATACTCTTAGATGACAGAAATCCAAGCTTTTCAGTCTGACTGAAATACAATCCTAACAAGAGATGGCAGGGAATGATATTCTATCTCGATTAGAAGATCTATTTATCCTGATACTTTGCAGTGTGTTTGGAACTTAGCCAAGCTTTGGTACTGTGTGGTCTGCAGTAATAGAAAAACAACAGCAATGAAAAATGATCATATTATATTTTCTACAAGAAAACAACCTACACTAACAAACATTATTAGCAATAAAAAAAATAAATCAATATTTCCCCTCTCAATATTGCATTAGATTAAATTTTTTTTTAATATTTATATTTGGGCTACACAGGGAGTTTGTGATGCACTTTACATTAGGGCACACCGCCATCTACTGGAAGCAAATAATAATGCACAAAAGATCATTAAAAGGATCATCATAACCAACTCAAAAGAACAAAAATCCTAACCTCTCTCTAACGGTGCACGTGTGGGGTGTTGATATATATAGGCTGGGCAGATACCATCAAATACTATATACCATTAATATGGAATGAAAAAAAAAAATCTAAAATCAATGTTGAATTAAATACTTACATATACCTGCATGATTTTCCATTGGTATTTGGCTTAGACATTATGACTGTATGAATTTACTACACCACTAGCAAAATATTACTCATTTTGTAAATGTTCACAGCTCTAAAGAACATTCTTAGCCATGATTAATAAGGGCACCCTAAGGACAGGAAGTATCAAGTCCCATATTACCCAGAGGAGTAAACTGCATTACGCAAGCATCATATCTCTAAGGAAACACGCTCAGCACGTCTGCCTGCTCAGTCCATTCATTGTGGTTTATAAACAAGGGAATCATCTGAACACTTTATGTGCAAGAAGAAAAACAGCCGGGTGGTTACTGAAAAGTTCCGGGTGGTGCGCCCAGCTAAAAGGGGCTGGGGAGAACACTGATGTGCATAGAGAAATATTTTGATCTCTTCAGCTGTTTTTGTCACTTTTAAAATTCTATTATTTCCCATTTTCATATCAATTGCTGCTATATCAAATTGCATTGTCCTGGTAAAGCTTACGTAAAGGTTTTAAAAGAAAAAAAAAACTGAAATGAACTTCTTGAACTTGCTTGTTCTTTGCCTGGTAATCTGCAACATTGTGGACTCTAAAAATACATTGTTACTTAGAGACCTTGTTACCTTGCACCTCAAGAAAAGACAAAGTATTTTGCCAACAACCCCTCTTCCCAAACAAAATTAATATTAACATTGTCACTGTGCCACTCCTACTGCTGTTGCAACCAGAGACAATAGAGCTGTAGTAACAGGTGATAATACCAGAGTATGGAAGGCCTCTGTGACAGTGACTTTGTTTAGAAGTCAATTGTTAGACCTAGGCACTGTTACAGGACTGAAGAAGAACGCCAGCTTCCACAGAAGCAGAAACAGAGAAGCAGCGATGGAAAGGCAAGTATCAGGGGTCCAGGGGTCCATTTACAACAAATACGCACTGTGCCCTGAATGGACAGTGCTTCCTAATAATGGCAACAAAAAACAAAATAACTTGATATGCAAAGCGCGAAGATATAGTTTGGCACCGTTCACCACCGACCAAGCCTCCCATCACAGTGTTACCTAAAACAACTCACTGTAAGTATCCTTATTATGAACAAGTAATAACAAATAGAAAATGCATGACTTTGAAAAATAACAATTCCCTATGTTAAGTACAGGAGAAACTTTGTTCACTTAGAAAATATACCAGATGTTTCGTGTTTTTTTTGCAGGTGATATTTAAAGTGAACATCGATTTATCCTATTACCTTAACTTTGCAAACATTCACTTTAAATGAACAGACTACTCCCTAAATCAACACCATCATGTTACGTGTGTGTAATACGTGCAGCTGCACACAATAGGCTGGAATGCCATAGTCTATGGGAAGGTGCATACATAAAATGAATGCACCAAACGGATCTCAACTTGCATAAAATGCACAACGCATATAAACACATGCTAAAAAATTGTTTTAAGCAAATGTTTGTCAATGGACCCTTACAATTATTTATTTTACAGAAGAAACCACAAGAACATTTCTTAATACTAGACTATCCATCGGAACACAGAGGTTGTCCTTGAATACCAATGCTGGCAACCTTCCCAGCGCTTTGAATGCATTTTACAATAGGAATAATTCAAGTCTAATTACATTTTCTCCAAAAGGTAACTAGATCTGTGCTTTACTCACTATTGAAAATTACAGCAGTTTCAGAGCAGAGGAGCTGTAGCTGATCATCACAAATGTGAAGTAAAATGTTACATAAATACTAAACAGCTCACATTTATACAGGAATCACATAAACTGACAAGAGAAATCTGGTTAGTGTAGACCTGGGGGACATATTCAAGGTCTTGCACTTTATGAGGGAAAAGGCAAAGGCTCCTAGATTCTAGTAAATGACTTCAAGGCATAGAACAATGTTTTGTTTGCTGCAAGCACGCACACACCTGAAAAGTTTAAATAGGAAAAAGAAATGTTTTCAATGGACATGGAAGCAGAGGGGACACCTAGTGGCAGATGTTGATTTTCTGACTGCAAATACTATAGGGTAGAGAAAACAAAGAAACACAAAAAGGGAAAAAAAAAAGATAGTTTGTTTCTAAAAAAAAAAATATTACACAGACAATACCTTTTTGCATTACTAATTTAGCTGCTCAAATAAAAAATTAGACACAAATATACACCCATTACTCATTAACAGCAGCACACACATATATATATATAGATAGCATCAAGAATCCGGTGTCATTCCAAAAAAGACATAAAGCAAATTCTAGAGGGCAGAGGAGAAAATCACAAAAGCTCTGCATTCCCAGGCCATCTTTCAACTACAGATCATTTCAAACAACACTGGCACTGATCAGACAGGAATGTTCAACCAACCAGAAAAATCTGAAACGAGTCAGAATGTGGCCAAAGTGTAGTTTGTAAAAACTAGACAGGAAGAGTCAACCTACAGTAAACATGAAATGTTTTTAAATACAAACTTAACACAAAACAGAATTAGCTAAACAGATATAAACATGATAAAGGAACACAAACAATCAATCAAGGCAATAGCTTGAAGATAAAACAAACACATCCTATCCCCAACTTCTTACCAGCACTGGAGGTGGAAGGCTGCAGGACAGTGATCACAGCAAAGGAGGTCACCCCCTTCCTTGCAGCTATCACAGCTGTCATGGTTGGTGGCTCTACCACTTCTCCTGGGTTCTTTTTCTGGTCTCCTGCTTTTCTTCTCTCCGTCTTCACTCTTAGGGGGTGCCAAGAGAGCTTGGATTTGCTAGAAAAATAGATGAAGCAGAAAAAAAAAACAAAAAAAAATAAAAACTTGTTAAAGGCAGAGAACATTTTCTCACAATGTGGTAATAGATACTGTTACAAGAATGAGGATGTCCGGCAAATAATTTTAGGGAGATATATATATATATATATCTTCACTAAGTTTAGAAACTGTAGATACCAGTTAACACTTTTTCAACAATGGGGCTGCCAGCAGCTACTACTATTACAAATCCGTCCAATAAAAACATGCCCGGCTAGCGAGAACTGCCACCTTACCACAAGGGCAGATACATTTATAGACCATGCAGGAACCACAATGTCTATTTCAGCAATGCACAACACTTCCAAAAGACAAAAAAGGATCAAAATCGTTTTGCACGCACAAGCTTTTAAAATGACTAGAATTTGCATTAACATTTTAAGTCCACCAAGCATTAACACAATAATAGTTGACATGTAAAGGAATTACAGCACGCATGTATCGGGGGGCTGAGGCCTTTCCTTACTGGTCACTGGAATAGCAGAGTACACAATGCTGCCAGCCTTTCAGTGAAGAAATGCAATACAATCACACGTACAAAGGCTGAAGGCTCAGACACTGAAAAGTGGATATACATGGGAGCTAAAGCACTTTTTTGGCAGCCCCAGAATTCCTTCTCTTTGGGATCACAAGCAAATATACTTATCATCCATCACCATGCAGAATAAAAGAAGGAGAAAAGAACTGCTGCTAAAGTCATCTGGCTTCTTCTATTACCCAATCCAAGAGGAAAGGATTAAATACCACAATGTATGCCACACAAACCCTTTGATGCTTTTAGGCAGCAATAAATGTAAATTCAACCATGTAAACCTGAGCTTTTTATTAAAATACCTGGGGATCCTGCCATGAGCATATTGCACAGGTAATCCCTGTTATGGATTGACAAAGCTCTCCTCTCATATGTTATCACCCTGACACATGAGATTACAACCAGCCAGGCTAATGTTTGTTGCACAAGCATATTCCAGGTTTTGTCACCACCAGGAAACCCGCCCTGAGGATTTCTGTAGAGAAGTTGTTGGAGCACAAGCATGTGGGAAGCGGCTGAAAAAGCAGCAATAATGATATGCAACAAAGGATGAGAAAGTGGAAAAAGGAAATCCTTCATGATACAAAGTCTTATGTAAATCAGATTTAGAGAAAGTTTACATGTACTTTAATGAGAAGGAAGGTTAAGACACTGATACAGTTGACAATACACAAGTCTGTAATTTAGCCTCATAAAGAATACCAACAGGTTTCTCCATTTGCATGCATATTGGGATTACCCAAATCTGGTTTATGGGAATTTAGTGTTTACAGCTACAGACGAGGTATGAGGGAGAGCAGGAACAAATACCAAAGCACTATTGCCTGGGGCAAAAACCATTTAGACAAAATATAAAGCCGATGAGTACTTTCCCACTGAATATTTGCTTGGTGGAATCTGCTGAGTCCAACATCTGAGGAATGTCACGTATTCCACATCAGACAATCGATCCATGTGTATGGGGGGCTTTGGGCCTATGGACACGGCTGGTTTAAAATAAAGTACAGGAACAGAGTTTGCTGTCATTAGCTCACACCAAGCCTTGTAAGCTTTACAGGATTCCTGCAGAATCTGTACTAATATATTAATTATGATTGTGGGATGAAAACAAGGCTATGCTAATAATGGCCAATCAGCAGCCATGTCTGCTCAGGAATGTGTGTGCACAATGATCACAGCTTGGGCTAGGAATGTGTATTGTGTGTACAATGATTAGACTTGGGATGTGTGTCGTGTGTGCATACACCGATCAGGTTGTGTGTCGTTGTTGTGTGTACACTAGTTAGGTAAAATGACACCCCACCAGTGTGTCCACCGATCAGGATGTGTGTTGTGTGTGCATCGATCAGGATGTGTGTCGTGTGTGTGCATACACTGATCAGGTTGTGTGTCGTGTGTACAATGATCAGATTGTGTGTTGTTGTTGTGTGTGCATTAGTTAGAATGACACCGATCAGGATGTGTGTCGTGTGTGTGCGTGAGCACATCGATCGGGATGCGTGTCGTGATAAGGTTGTGTGTTGTTGTTGTATGTGTGTACAATGGTTAGAATGACACCACACCAATGTGTCCAC
>NC_092858.1:146952701-146956810 GCF_032062135.1 Pyxicephalus adspersus
TCAGGATGTGTGTTGTTGTGTGCACCGGTCAGGATGTGTGTTGTTGTGTACAATGATCAGGATGTGTGTACACTGGTTAGAATGACACCCCACCATCTCTGTACACAATGACATCTGACAGTCAGATCTGGTTGCTCACCTCCATGAGGCCCCCAGACGTATCCAGATCGTACACGATGGTCTTGGTCTCCATGTCTGTGTGTATTGTAGGTAGAGTCCGGATCTCTGGTGCTCGGATGAGGAGAGGCCAGCAGTCAGTCGGCGGGGGTCAGAGAGGCGGGCAGGTAACGGGGAACACGCGGGCCTGTAACCTCACACAGTCTGTAGCTGACAGGAAAGCCTGGGCTGATAGCAGTGCACCGAGAAGGGGGACGCCCCCACTCCGGGGATGTGGCGAGGCCTAGGAAAGGCCTAGCCCACTGGCCGCCGGTTCTTCCTCCACTCTGCAGGACACACAGGGGCTCCAGCCATGTCGGGCCTACCTATTCCAGAGAAAAAAAAGGCAAGGGCTGCAAAAGGCGGTGACGGGCCACCGATCAGTCCCGGGCTTCAGTGCTTCCGCGGCTGCTTACGTGCGTCTCCCCTCCCCCAGAAGCGGCCGCGCACTTGGCGCAAAGTGACTGCGCGGGAGACAACCCTGTACGCATGCGTAATACAAAGAAGCAGAAGAAGGAACACAGCCGCTACACAGAAGAGGAGGGGAGAAGCGCTAGACTGGTGTCGTCACAGAAGGTTCGGGCATGCGCAGTCGGTACATTCGCTCTTGAAGCCGCTACCAGAGCCTTGGAAACAAGGCAGAAGGGCTTACGTCAAACGCTACGCGCACGCGTACTGAGACGTAGCGCGAGTCCGCACAGGACAGCCGCTAAGGATTCTGGGTAAGAGACTGTATGCTCGACGACGTCAAAGTTAACGCACGCGTACTAGACCTGGAACGACTAAACACAGAAAGGGGCGGGTTTAGGTACGTGACAGATGGGGAGCATGCGCAGTGTGAAGCCGGTAGACAATGGGGAGTGTAGAGTGAGTGGTACGCGTCACTGTATGTGCGCAGCATTCCCCTGCCTGGCTGGGAAGAATGTTTTGTTTGTGTTTGGCTTTGCGCATGCCCAGTGGAGTGGGCGGAGCGGCCATCTTGGAGGTGGCGTCCACCAACTTGTGGCTGCTGCTTTTGTGCTGTGCCAGTGTGATGTGACGCATGCTATGTCTGTCAGGTTCCCTGATCGGCTGCTGTACGGTTACTTCTGTGTGTCCTCAGAAAACGCTTCATGCAGAGTTTCTCAGTCTAAAATGTTCTAGAATGTCCGGGTAGATTGGCAAGACGAGGTGAATGTTTTGTGTATGTTTCGCTATATTCCCTGCGGCCACGCCCACCAAATGAGGAATCTGCCTACTTCTGTAGGAATTAAGTGAATGTTGTAGAGATCACAAGGAAAGAACAGCTCAATAATAAAACCTCAGCAGCCTGGAGATGAATGCTACGTACAATGTATTACTATAATAAAACTAAGAACTAAAACTTTTTTGGATTTTGGGTAAAGTTTTAAAATGTGTGGTGATTAGCACTGGGCCTTTGCAGCAGTCCCAGGTTCGAAGCTCGGCCAGGACATTATCTGCATGGAGTTTGCAGGTCCTCCCCGTGTTTGCGTAAGTTTCCTCCCACATTCAGAAAACATGCAGTTAAAGCATACCTAAACTCAGAATTTTCACTTTACATGTTTGTTTTTTAAGTGCAACACCATTTAAACAAAAAAAAGGATGCAGCGCCGTCCCCTAGTTTTCGAGCGATCGAGAATGAATGGGAGTGCAAAGCCTCCTGGGATATCTACGCCACGCTTACCGGGAGGCTCTTGGGCGCTCCTTCTGCGCAGAGCATCTCGGGCATGTGCAAAAGGAGACTTTTTCGTGAAAAGGTAAAAAAAATGCTGATCATGCATGCCCAGTCAGATTGGCAAGTTTTTTTCCAACCAACATTACCCGATTTCACACCTGGGACGGAAACTGGGACAACGCAGGGCCCAATAAAAGAAACCTCCGGACCGATCAACAGCTCTGCGGGATTAAAAGGTAAGTGATTTTTTGTGTTTTGGAGGATTTTGAGTTTAACTCCTCTAAATTCATTGGATTCCCTCCAAAACTGAATTTAGACTATTTGAGACATATAGGGACATTAGATTGTAAGCTCTTCTGAGGGACAGCTAGTGACATGACTATGGACTTTGTACGGTGCTATGTAATATGTTGGTGCTATATAAATACTGTGTAATATAAATATTTCTCTTATTATGTAATAGGTTGGTGGCATGCTGTATGAAAGCAGGTAACACAAATATACCAGGACGCAGGTTATGTGCGCTGTACTGCGGGTACATGGGCAGCTCTTGTACATGTGCATTGGGAAGCCAAATTAATGTCCAAGAAGATCTCTGTCACATGCGGTGCCTAATAACATTTCGAGATACGCAGGTTGTATCATGCGATAACACATGCGTTTTGTTCTGGATTTCATGCACATGTGTGTACAGCCTGGAATGCAAACAATCGAAACCCCCAACACATGATCAGAGTTCACATTTCTGTACGCCAGACCGTACATGGCGGATGCTGACTGGTTGCCATAGAAACCAGAATCAGCACCTAGCTGCACAGACTAAGGCAACTCAGTTCGGTGAGGGGGGAAATGTTAGGATGCTTTGAAGCATTTTTGGTAATTGGTGCAGCTTAACATGAAGCAGCCATGGAGAGAACACGGGCCTGTGCCAAGGTCGTCTGAAAGTCAAACTGTCTCCAATTACAGATTCAGCGTAATATTACAAAACCTGGTAAGATCAGTTCAGGAGGAATTTAGTGTATGGGAAATAGAATGCCTCAATCTGACTTTTATGTAATAAAGCAGAAATAAAAACAAAAAACGAATGTATCTTCTGCAGATCGACCTCTTTCCTGGATTGGGTTCTGTGCCGTCCTGTAAAACCGATGAGGAAGCGCCGGGCCCGCCATCTTCCTTCTTTGTCTTCTGGCTTCTGCCTACGTCACCCGATCTCACTTTACGCAAGTGCAAGATTAGGCGACGTAGCCTCCTGTGAATGGGGAAAAAAGAGTGCCAATCCCACTGCACATGTGTGAGATCGGTATTTTTCCCCATTGAAGCTTTTATAAATCTGGGCCATTGTATCATGTCTGGTACCTTCTCATGGATACATTGGGCCTGATTTAAAAAAAGCTATTTAAGGCTGGGGAATATACACTTTCATCAGTGAAGCTGAGTGATCCAGCAAACCTGGAATGGATTTCCTTAAAATAATTTGCTAGCAAATGTTTTGAATTCTGAATCAGATCCATTCCAGGTTTGCTGGGTTGCCTAGCTTCACTGATGAAAGTGTATCCTCTTCAGCCTTTGGAGAGCTTTAATAATTCAGGCCCATTATATATGTTTTGGTACCATTTCATGGATACATTGTATTTCATGTACCATCTCATGGATACAATGGGCCTGAATTTTTAAAGCTTTTGGACGCTGGAGAGGATACACTTTTACCAGTGAAGCTGGGTGATCCATCTGGAATAGATTTCTTCAAAGGCATTTGCTATTTGCTTAAAATGCTTTGAATCCTCTACCAGATCCATTCCAGGATTGCTGGATCATCTAGCTTCACTGGTGAAAGTGTATCCCCTCCAGCCTTGGAGAGCTTTAATAAATCAGGCTCATTGTATCATATGTTGTACCTTCTCATGGATACATCGTATCATATGTTGCAAGTTCCACTGAAGTGCTGCAATATCTATTTAATGTATTTTATCCCTATCAAGCTATAACATGTATAGTAAACCTAAAATCTACCAACAATTATGTTGCACAAGGGCTGTTGTAATTGTTTCATATGTTTGTGTTTATGATTTTTTAATACTTATGTTCCAATTAATGACTTAAGGGGGAGACTAATTGTCATGGCCCCTCATCCCTTGTTCATACTTTGAAATCCAATGATTTAAAATATGGGATTTTTTTCCGGTACCTTTTTAAAATAAATGGGGAAATATTTTTTAAAAAAACAACTTGTATTATTTATTATGTTAACTTGTTAAAACAATCATTTTTGGAACACACA
>NC_092858.1:146957162-146960151 GCF_032062135.1 Pyxicephalus adspersus
TTTGCATTCACTTGGAATCCAATAGACTTTAAAAATGTAATGTTAACTACCTTACCCATTCTGCATGGGGCTCCAAGGTCACCACCTTTCCAAAGCTGCTTTATAATATGTCGGAACATGGAGAGATTATTGGGTGCGGGTGCTGTTTAGGGCTGTTGAGCTATCGGTATAATTGTCAGGTAACAGCTAAGTAGCCATGAGAAGTCATCCATTACCCACTATATCTGACCCCTGGGGACAGGAATTTATTGTGCAAGTGTCAGTTCATTCTTCTTACATTATTATAGTATATAATATATAGTATAGTAATATATATTATACATCTAACAATATAATATTATATACTTATATATTATGGGCCCTAATGTGCCAAGTAAAAGCACATGACACTTTTTCTAAATTAACACTTTGCAAAGCTTTATTCATAGGTGTGTTGCCTTAGTGCATTAAGATGTTATTTAAAATGACTAGCACTACAACTCAATGTTATGTGCGTTACAACAACTCAATGATCTATATGGGCCCTTTCTTTTTATTCTTCCAAATACATAATTTCTTCCCCTTACCCCCTGTTTTATTGAGGGCTATAAAAATGTTGTTTTTACTAATACATCTGCTAGTGACAATAAACAACAGGGCACAAAGTGAGATAATATACAGAGAGGAATCAATAAAGACTTGACAGGGATGACAGGGATTTTACCACGTCCCTGCTTTAGATATAACACTTAAGCAACTACCAAAACTAAAATATAAGTTTTCAGCAGTTACATTTCCAGTTCTGACTTGTGCTGCCAGGCAGTTTGTTCCAGAATGTTCAGGTTGTCCTGGTAGAACGCTGCCAGCAGCAGTGGTGGACGGGAAACATAAAGCCTACTGATGCAAGCCGATCTTTGTTCTTAGACTGTCGTGCTTCTTTCCACTCTTGCAAGAGGCAGTACACCAACTGAATGAATAGTGAAAAGGTGAATCCAGTACATTTCATTCATCCCAGGGCAGGTGGAGCCAGCAGGCCTTGCATTCTTTGTTTACACCATGTAGAGTTGCAGTTACACATTAATATTATTATCATTATTAATAATATTAATAATACTAATTATATTAAACAGGATTTATATAGCGCCAACATATTACGCAGCGCTGTACATTTAATTGGGGTTGCAAATGACAGACGAATACAGACTGACACAGGAGGAGAGGACCCTGCCCCAAATAGTTTACAATCTAGGAGACATGCATTGCAGATTGATGTAATATGCCTTGCAGCATTTTATGGTACTACATTTAAAATTTGTACCAACATAGAAGAAGCACTATTGCTTTAATTTTTATTACTGCAGAGCACTGCAACAAACATTGTGAGCTGTAGTTCAAGTTCTTTGTACATTATCGCCCATTGTATTTAGGTTAAAAAAAATGAATTATAACCTGTAATGTTTTTTTATTGCTGTCTTCCTCACCCTCTATAAATTTCCTTTTGTTACCAAGGAAGTGATGGGAAATCCACAATATTATTTGTCACCAGAACAGGTGCTGTCTTTACTGTTGTTCAAGACAGGTAGTTAAACCAAAGTTGTCCAATGAGTTCAAGCCAAAAGGAAAAACTGATAGGGTTATGTGGTCAACTTAAATACTTTCTCTCCATAAAATATACTTAAGGAGTAACTAAACTGAAAAGTGCCAAAAAACAAAACAAAATACACTTACCTTCAATCCCGCAGGACAGTCCGATCCATCCAAGGGTGTCTTGCATTGGGTCACGCGTCGTCCCGGCATCAGTCCCAGAGTGCTGCCATCTTCTCCTCTTCTTCCGGGTTCTTCATCCTACGTCACCTGACCCAGGCACGAGATTGGGTGATGTAAAAAAAAAAAACTTGCTGACTTCACTGCGCATGCTCTAAAAGGCTCCTTCTGCACATGCCCAGGACGCTCGGGCATGCGCAGAAGGAGCCTTTTCAAGCAAGGAGAAAAATTTGCCAATCTCACGCATGCAAGGAGCACCCAAGAGCCTCCCGGGATGTGGAACGTAGGTATTCCGGAAGCTTTGAGCTCCCATTCATTGTCAATCACCTATGCAATCGAGAATTAGGGGGTGGTGCTGCACTTTTTTTTTTAAAGGGTGTTAATTTTACCTTACATAAAAGGGTTGTCTACTCTTTAAGGTGAAGTGAAATTTCTGGGTTTCAGTATGCTTTGAGCACATTAATCCACAATCTTGCAGTACTAGTTTGAAGACCATGCATTGCATCTCTGCATTATTAATTTACATTTGATTTGACAGGCCTTACAAGCTATCTCTAAAATCTGAATGCATATTGCCACAGTTATCTTTGGATTAATAAAATACAGTTTGAATTATTTATGATTGCCATGTGCTTTTACTATGAAGAAAAAACTGCTGCTCCAAGTGGGAACTATTCATAAAGCGACACCTAATGGCTAATAGTGGTATTGCAAGCTTTCATGAGTACACTACAATACAGTGCTAGGTTGTAAATGCAAATAAGATGACAAAGGAAAAAAAGGAAATCTGAGCAAAATCTACATATAAATCTTTCTGTTATTTACACTCACAGCTCACATACATATGCTTCTCAAGTATTTTATTACTTTACAATAGTGGACAATATAATAGGTTTTATGAGTTGGTATCTATAAATGATTGCATTGTGTCACTAAACACATTCAAACTTTCAAATTGTAATTCTCTTTTACAGCAGTCCATGCTCCTGAATATTTACATAGTTGCTGCCCAGGCTTGCTACTTTGAACAATGGATTCTGGACAAAATCTGCAATATGGACCTGTCACTTGGCGTTCAAGTAAGTACTAGAAATAAAGTGTCAGGTTGGTGGGTGACTTTTCCTATATGAGATCATCAGACATTGGTGTCACCTGCCTAATAAAAGGGGTGCAGCACTGGAGGAACAGCGGCCTTTGTGACTGCACAGAAACAACCAAAGCATGAACAGCAGTTGAACAAGAAAAT
>NC_092858.1:146960548-146981291 GCF_032062135.1 Pyxicephalus adspersus
CTTTTGGACATATAAAACCGGACAGAAATGAACTGCTAGGGAGGTTAACAAATATTTTCAATCCTGGACCAGATCCATTTCAGGATTGCTCAGGTTCACTGATGAAAGTGTATCCTCTCCAGCCTTTGAGAGCTTTAATAAATCAGGCCAATGATGGTTAAACGAAGTTTCTCATAAAGCCTATAGTAAATGAGTGCTGCTGTACACATGGCAGATTTCCCAGCACAGATCAGTAAGTTTTCACAGCTTGAATGGAAAAGTCTGTCCACTGTAAGTATGTTGCGGAAAAAGACACTTGTTCTGTGTGTAGAAGCAGTGGTCTGGTTGCACAAATCCAACTTGTTCAGAATACAGAGTCAAAGCTATATTTCTTCAATCCACAGGGAGTCAGCATTCAGCATTGCTAAATGACAAGTTATAGATCTGATTTAGCAAACATATATTGGATCTTTGGAGAGGGACCACTGCTTCCACATAAAGCAAGAGCCATATTCCACAGCATGCTGACAAGAATTTAACCAGCATGTAGCTGTATTCTGAGGAAAATTAACTGTAATGAACACTCTTTGTTTTGTTATAAAAATACATTTAGTGGATTTAAATAAAAATAGAATTGGCTTCCCTTATCTCCTTGTATTGTTTTTTTTTTTTTTTTTAGAAAGATTTTTATGCAATATTTGTTTTGGAATGTTTTTAATTTTGTTCATATATTTTGTTCATATCTCATATCGCTTCTTGTACTTTTCTCTAAAATTCAAAATCGCAATAAAAAAATATTACAATAATAAAAAAAAAAGTTGTGCTTTATAACAGGACAATGCAAAGGGGCATGAGGATTTGAGATTGCTTACAGCAGATTTGCATGAGGAAACGCTCTTTCATGGTATTCTGACATTTTGAAGAAAAAAAAAGTCTGAGAATAAATTGAAAGACCAGCATCATTTTTTTTAAGGAAATTATACAGAATATGCAATACACGGATCATTTTCTGTTTTACTGTTGTAAAAAGTTACCTGTACAATTATGTCTGCAGCTAGTTGTAATTTTCGAACATTGCCACAAAATTCAAAAATTTCCCCCTTGCAACCATAGCAACAATGCATTGTCTGTGTAATGGGCTGGCTGCTTTCCCCAGATGTCTGCACACAGCCTGGGGTGACAGTACCGGCATACCCAGCCATGTCCTTCCTGCATTCTAATATCTAAAGGGATGTTGTGCAGATGCAATCTTTATATTAGTAAGCAGACCCTCCCTCTTTAGATTGAAATGTATTTAAAAGTGACATGTCAGAATAGATATCTAGAAGCTTCCATTATTATTACACAGTATGTATATGGTGGTACATATTACGCAGCGTTGTACAAAGTCCATAGTCATGTCACTAGCTGTCCCTCAAATGGGCTTACAATCTAATGTCCCTACCATAGTCATATGGTAATGTCTTTATGTATGTTAATCTTTAATACAGTTTTAGGTCAATTTTGGAGGGAACCCAATTAACCTAACTGCATGTTTTTGGAATGTGGGAGGAAACCCACGCAAACACATGGAGAACCGGCAAACTCCATGCAGATAGTGTCCTGGCCAGGATTTAAACCTGCGACCTGCAAAGGCCAAAAAACTAACCTCCGAGCTACCGTTGTGCCCATACCATGGCTTCATATTGAAGATCTGGTATCCTTACATTTTAAATTGGTAAGTCACAGACCTGGGACAAACATCTTGGGACAGCAAACATTCATTTCTTCTTACCGGAATGGGTGCAGTTAAAGGGGAAATAAACAGGAAAATGTCCAAAACAAAACAAAAAATACACTTACCTTCCTGCAGCGCAGTTGATCAGTCCAGAGGTGTCTTCCATCGAGTCCCGCATCGCCCCAGTATCCGCCTCCATACCAGCGTGGCGGGCGCCGCCATTTTCTCTTCTTCTGGGTTCTTCTTCCTACATCACCTGACCCAGGCACAAGATCGGGTGATGTATGTTGGAAAAAAACTTGCCAATCTCACTGCGCCCGCATGAGATCGGCAATTTTTTTCTTTTTTTGACGAAAAGGCTCCTGTTGCACATGCTGGAGATGCTCGAGCATGTGCAGAAGGAGCACCCAAAAGCCTCCCGGGATGCCTGATGTAGGTATCCCGGGAGGCTTTGCGCTCCTATTCATTGTTGGTGCTAAAAAAAAAGGGTGTTGCACTTAAAAAAATACAAACAAACATAGTTTTTACCTTACAAGGGTTGTCTACCCTTTTATGTAAAGTGAATTTTCTGAGTTTAGGTATGCTTTAATTATGAGACTGGCAGGGGGCTGCGAGCTGGGGAAGCAAAGGTGCAGTTACAATTTGAAGAACAGAAAAAATCTGCAATTACACTATTGTAGATCCCTACACTGTGTATAAACTGGAGTTTTTATTTAGCTCAAAGAGTTTTATTGCAAAGTAATCTTCTGAGCCCTAAACTGCAGCTCTGGTATTTGTTACAAATGTCTTCTTGATTTAATTGTTTTGTTTCTTCACAACAAACACAAAGCAAGTTGACTCTTGTTCTTCCACTGATCCTGTGCCCTAGGTTCTGGTTGTTTGTTATTCTGTTACTGTTTCAAAATTTCAGGGAATATTGGAGTTTATTAAAGCAGGGAAGTTTGCCAGTAACTGAGCTGCAACCATAGCAAGCAGTTTAAGACTGAAGCTAACAAAATCTACTTGATTTTTCATTTCATTAATCCTGGCAGCTACTGAGAACACACAAGGAGAAATAATCTGTGCAGAGTTTACCAGTGTCACAGTTTACTCAGGGCAGGCTCAGTTTTATTGGGAATTCACAAAGCATTAAATATTTTAGGGCGAACTTCAGATAAAGATAAACAGATAAAGTTGCAGTGAGATAGGTACTCTTATTTCACTTAATGCATTCATTACCCTATCTGTTAAACATTGATATATAATTGTGTCCTTAAAATTCACTAAAAGTGTTTAGTAGTGTGCCAGCTAATAGGAGCATGCCATCGTGTACATAGCATCCATCTGATATGTACGCTAGGTACCATTTGTAAACCTTCCATTTGCCAGTAGTATGATAAATGTAGTAAAGCTCCTTCACAAGCTGGCTTTGTCCCTTGCTGCTACCGTATATAATCAAATATTAGCACAAAGTGATATTATAACAATTATTTAAGAATACTGCACACTAATGTGCAACGTTTGGGGGCTTCTGACTAACTGGTTGCTGATTGGAAAATAAATATAGTAACTGATCTGCTTATGTGTGCCAGCCCCTATTGCTCCATCTGAAGATTGAGTACTATCCATATTGTTAAAGAAGTTTATCCAAGTGTCTCTTCTAAGTAAAAAATAAAAGTAAAAAATGCCACATCCCTTTTCATGGTATGATGCAACATAAACTGTTCAAGGTGATATTTACAGGATTGCAAAAAAAATCAAATACACAGTTCATTATGAAAATGTCACAGTGAACTCTTACTGAATATTAGGTATCCCATTTCATACTTCATTCCATTCCAGAAGATTAGTGGTTCCACAACGGACTTGTTCCCAATCCAATATTTTGTATGTCACAGGTTCTGCTCGAAAGATAGCAATGCAACCACTGGTATATATGTGTCAAACTCATAGGACTTATATAGTATAGGCCCACTGTGACCTTGTTCTGGCTCTAAGCCTTACACATATCAGTGCAGTCATTGTTGTTTTACTTTATTTTTTTATTTAGTCTGTTTGTATCCAACCTAACATATATTGCATGCAAAGCAAACTTAGAAATACTATCTGGTACTGCATACCCGTTCACATGCAGTGAAACTGTCTGTGTAATATTTTATCTAAATAGTTGGGATTTACCTAACTGAACAAGTGTTACCAGCAGGATTAGTTTTTTACTTTTTATATAGAAACTGTAGGAGGAGTCAGAAATAGCATTATGTTTGATCTATTGATAAAATATCTTTACAATGTATTTGCCATTAATATATACAGATTCTGCTCATGTACAAGAACTGTTACATGAAGCTTTTCCATGTTGATTCTGGTATCTTGTGAACTTTTGGCTTAGGCTATGTAAACATGTGCAATCATTGCCGTTGGAAAGGATCTTTCACGATCCTTTCCAACAACTAAGGACTGCATGATGCATGTACATGCATGTACATACAGCACCGTTCTGCTCTATGGGGAGGCGAGGGGGAGAATGACGGAGCGGCACCTCCCCTTCACTTCTGTTACAGTTGTTCGTTGCCCACCATCCGTGGATCTGCCAGCGCTGTTCACACGCAAGATTATCTGCCGATATCGGCCCTAAGCCGATTATCGGGTGAGAACAATTGCATGTGTGTACGTAGCCTTAGGTTTAGGTCAAATATGGGAGTCAGGTACAAAGTGGGGGTTTGGGCTAACCAGCAAGGGGGCCAGATAGTGTTGTAAAAACCAACAAGGGAGCCATGTGAAGGTATGGCTGCCCTGAACAGCTTACAATCTAAAAGGTGGGGGAAGTATCACACAACAGGAGGGGGGATTGAAAATGGTGGCAAGTAGTCAGGGTTTAGGGGACAGAAGAAGACGGGTAGGCAAGTTTGAAAACTTGGATCTTGAGTGCCCTTTTAAATGAGCAGAAAGTAGTAGCAAGTCGAATAAAACGAGGAAGACCATTACAGAGGGTCGGGGCAGCTCTAGAAAAGTCTTGGAGCCGTGCATGTGACAAGGTTATGAATGAAGAAGTCAGTAGTAGGTCATTGGAGGAACGAAGAGAGCTGCCAGGGATGTATTTTTCTATCAGTTCAGAAAGGTAAGTGGGAGAAGAACAGTGGAGGGATTTGAAAGCAAAGCACAGGAGCATGAATTTGATGCTAAGGTGAAATGGAAGCCAGTGAGGAGAACTACAAAGAGATGCAGCAGAAGAGGAGCGGTGGGAAGGATGGATAAGTTTGGCTTCAGCATTCATAATAGATTGTAGAGCAGAGAGTTTGGTTAGTGGAATACCAGAGAGGAGAATGTTACAGTAGTCCAGACGAAAGATGATAGGATTGTCCATACATACAGTATTAGAATGGTTCTGAAGGACCCCCGACTCTAGGACTAAGAAGCAATCCACACAGATCTAGGATACAGTTGTGGAAGGCTATAGATGGGGGATCGGTCATTAAAATAATTCCAAACTTCGAATATTCCATGAAACACCATTAAATCCAATATACCAAAATGGAAAGAATATGGCACCTCTACAAACCTGACAAGAGAAGACTGTCCACTAAAACTCACATGTCACGTAAGGAAGGCATTATTCAGAGATGCAACAAAGACACCATGCATAACACTGAAGGAGCTGCAAAGATTTACATCAGAGATGGGGGTATCTATCCATAGGACCACTTTAAGCTGTGCACTCCACAAAGCGGGGCTTCATGGAAGTGACCAAAAAAAGACAGCATTAAAAGAAAAAAAAAACACATTTTGAGTTTGTCCAAATGCAGGTGACAGACTCCCCCAATGCATGGGCGAAGGTTTTCTGGTCAGAGATGTTTTGGCTATGGGGACAGCAAAACTGGTCAGGAATGAAGGATAGATGAATGACAATAAATACAGGACATACAAGGTCATAATGCAACAAATAATACAAATAGTGAAATACTTTTGCAGGGCACTGTGCAGGCCTGAGCTGCAGAGTTAGAAACATCAACTGTTAAAAAATTCACAATGACAATTGGTAGTCAACAAAAATAATTTATTCAATGGCAAACCATCACAAAATCCATTTATACAGCAGGGTTTTTCTGTTTATTGTCTTATGCTTTTAGGGAAACATGAATTCTCCTATTACATGTGCTTCTGTCAGTAAATAATTGTTGCTGGAAGCTGCCTTATGGTTACATATAAGCATTTGACTTCAGCTTTTTGGTTGTAACAGTATTTCTACATTCTCTTTTACATTTAGTTCAGCTCCAACTTTGTGTTAAATTAAACATTATAGGGCAGGGCAGTAAAAGATGTTATAGTGTAAATGTATTTTATTCACGTCTTCCTTCCTTGTTTGTGTTTACATTTATGCAAATAAGACACTTGTACAAAAGGAGAGAGCCTTCTACAGGTGAATTCCACCAAAAATCATTTAGATTTTGGTTAGTTGAATCACATTATGGCATCCTTTATTTCTCAAGAACACCTATTGTGAGTCATGTTAACATGATCAATCAGTCCCGTGCAACTCACAGAGATTTAAACAACATTAGGTGCACTCTCCTGAAGTTATCCCCAATATGGAATGAACAACTTCTAGAGAGTGATACCATCATTACAGTCTTGTGGAAGACAATGAAGAAACATAATACTACAAGAAAAGCTCACTGCTGATGTCCATGGGAAGTATAAGATGCTGATGGGTGATTTAACCTACTGGTGCACACCCAAAGTTGTCATCAAAGCTTCAACAACATTGGTCTATTTACATGGCAGTGAACTCAAGTCAATACTTTATCAATAAATAATTTAAACATGATGAAATCTTATGTTGACATGGATAGTTTACCTACAGCCTGTTTTACCTTTAGGGATACCCCAGTAAAGAATTTTTTTTTACCTAGCTGACAAAGTTAAATTAATCACTGTTTTTGCAGTAATCTGTTACCTTAATGTACAAACCCATTCAGTATTTCACAAAGTGATGTTCAGATTCTGCATGATAAAAGTAACTGATATGTATTAGAGTTTCACTCTAATACTTCCAATGATATCACTGCAGTGGTATGGATCTTTGCTTACCTACTATAAAACAGCCACTATTGGTCTGTTTGCCGCGCTGAAAGATCCATAAAAGATCACCTGACCTTAAATTCAGGGGTCACCTTATGTGCTTATGTGACTCAACTTCACTAAAATGTTAATTCTGTCACCAACACCATCATTGTTTTCTGGAAAGAGTATCCTAAGATAGATGATAGCCTGTACGTTATCACTAGCAAAATGACAGATTCAACCTGTTGCATTCACATAGGTGCTTTTGGCAATATATAGTTTGTACCCCACACAAATAAAACATTTGAAAAATCTGTGAATGACCAGATGTGACTTATTTGCAGTTTGCAGCTTTTCTTTAGTTATCAGCTTAGAGATTTTCTTGTTTCAGTGAGACCTTTTGAGTAGCAGAAACTAATATCGGCAACAAAAAAATTTTGTCTGACCCTAGATATGCCTAGTGCATAAGGTAAATGGGCAACAAAACAGCAGATAACCCGTCTGCCCAGTGACCTCAAAATCTGTGCAATTTAATGGAAGATATAATGAGGTCACTCAGACATTGTGAAAACAAACTATCCCTATGAAAGTCCCCACTGAACCTCATATAAACAAATATATAAATTCATATATACATATGTAACTAAACACACAAGCTTAGGGATATCACACATAAAAGTGCAAAGTGTCATGATGACTCTTCTGTACAGACACTAGCACACTTCAATGTACAAGTCCCTCAAAGCCGGTCACGTCTGCCTTCTATTATCTGTTCTTAATGTATCTTTATGTGTATGTTTATATGTTTTTACCTGTATTACTTTTTTCTGCTCTGTGTCTATGAGTACTTTACATGCAATTTTTGTTCTAACTCCTGTACTCCTAAACCCATGACTTCTAATTTGTTGTTAGGCTAAAACCCTTTAAGCTGCAGCTAGGAGCTTGGTTGGAATACATATATATCTATTCAAATTTTCTTTTGGAGGACAAAGAAAGGACCTAGGACTGGAGCTGAGAGAAGAACCAATGACAAGGAGCAATTAGAACATTGGCAGGAACCGGACAGAAGGATAGGAGAGCTGGAAATGTTCATTGAGAGTTACAGTACAGGCCATTGCTGCACCATTTCTTCCAAACTTTTTTGTGCCCACAGTGGGGTCAGTTACTTAGTTCCACCACTAAAGAAGTTACAAGTCCAGAGTCTTCTCATAGGTGACAATACCAATACTGAATGGCGCATCCTTTTAGGTCTTTTCCACTGACGCAGAAGCTGCTATTCCACCTATATGGACACTTCGTATTCTCTTGTGTCCTGCAACATCAATATATAAAAATAAACAAAATGAAAATGAATGTATTGATACATAGTTATCATTATCATCGTCATATTCTGTTGGGCTTTACAATAGGTTATACAGCATATTGTACGTTATAGATATATTATACATTGGTAAAATCAACCTTTCCTTTATATACCTTTATATAACAACCTGTTGGTAAATTTAAACACACCATTTAACCACATGTGCAGCCTAAACAGCAAAATTCAGCTTTCAGCAAAACTCAACTTCTATGTCAGCCTTTGCCAACTTTTTTACCCCAGAAGAATTTTCAGGTCTTAGGGAAACCCTGCTAAAATAAATCCACTGGAAAATGCTCTTACAGTGCTAGTCAGCATGAAGAATGTCCCACTATGAGGGCTGGATTCAGTTTCTATAGACAGGTAAATAGATCAGTGGCGTCATGCTTATTGCCCTACCAAGTGGCATTAGATCCCAAACTATACAAGCACCATCATATGGGAAAACGGATATCTGCTGATGAAGGAAATCCTTGTAACGTCTAGAGGAACTCTTGTTTTGAATGTTTTAGTCCTCCTCTCCTTCTCCCACCTCTTCTTCTGGCCTCTGATATATATAGAATAGCGACACTTGTCTATCACAGGAACACTTAAGGTGTCTTTTCTGTGCAGGTTCTGATTGACAGATTTGCTTCATTCCATGTATTTTGTGCAACAGACAAATTGATTGGGCTGAGTGTAAAGGCTGTCTGGAGGAGTTATTAGTGACTGATTATGAACAAGTAAGTTTTTATATGTTGAATAGTTTACATTTGGCAGGATTTTAACACACACGGCTTCCTTTTTAGGACAATTATTGAGGGAGCTATATATAGAGACAGTTTTTTCACCAGCTTTCATCAAGGTATGCAATATTAATTTCGGGAGGTTTTCTCACTTTAGTGCATTGTTCTGCAGAAACCCTTGTTTAACTAATAATAATGCCCAATTTAGTTAATTATTACCAGATTAGAAGACTATTCTCTTGTAATGCCTATGGGTACCTTTGGATAGTTAGTTAGCAAAAAGAACACAAAAATACAAAGAGCTAGAGCTATTAATGTGCGGAGGTGCTTGCTACAAGAGGCCAAATTTGGAATGAGGAAACAGCTTGATATAAGGAACCTCAAATATGGCCCGTGACATCCCCATAACTGCACGTATTATTAAATTTATGTAATGCTACCAAAATTTTACAGTGACTGCAGACATGGAGTAGGAAATGGTCAGAGACTGAGGACTTGCTATAATAGATGGTTCAAGGCCAGAAACATGTTGCAGGAGATGATTAAAGCCATTTATTAGGAGATAGTCAAAGACTGGAGACTTACAGCCCCTTTAACTAACAAATTCATCATTTGTTCTCCCTACAGCTCCCTTAAAAGTGACCTGTGCTCCATTTAATATTGCTATAAGGAAAATCTAATTTAAAAGATCAGAAGAAAAAAAAAAGAAAAATAGATACAAAACAAATAAGAAAGGCAATATGAAAAACCTAAACATTTAGATACTATTCAGTCTGAAGAATATTTTTCCTTCACTGACCTGAGTAAACACCACAGCAAAGAATAATGCCTGTAGCACAATAAGTGCCAAAGGGTTGAAGGTTGGGCATCAGGGGTCTACAGATTGCACCCATGAATCTCATTTTCTACTTTCATGATTGGCTCACTGCTTTTGGCAGCGCTAAGAGACAAAATTAGGCCAGTTGAACCCCATACAAACATTTTTAGCAAACTTGTCGTGGCATTTCTCAGATTGATTTCTGAATGGGACGAGCTGCCTTCATTATAATCACTTGAGCAATCTCAATGCAGTGATGAGAAAAAAAGCAAAAGCATCTTCAATCTTTAAGGCGAGAATAGACCTTGGTGAAAATCTCATCCAAAATTACAGAGGATGCCTTAAATTTACTTGTAGCATTACAGACTTATGGAAAAAGCACTGAGCCAATGACACCAGCACTATAAAAACATTTACAGTATTTAAAAGTTTTAGATCAATATAGCATAAATAACGATACATACAATAACATCTTATAACAATATATATCTGCAGAATTAAAAGAAAAAGGGCTCTTTTAAAACATATATTCCAAGTGGCTTGTGTAGTAATTATATACGTCATAACATATTTAAAATTAAAAGTTTTTTTAAACAATTGTTATATATCCAAAGTTACTTACGTACACACATTAGACTTTTGTCGTTGGAAAGATCTTTTCCAACGACAAAAGACTGGAAGATGCATGAATGAGTGCTGTACATACGGCATGGAGAGGGCAGAATGATGGAGCGGCACCCTGCTCTTTCCCATTCGCTCATATTACAATCGTTCGCCGTTAATGGATGCGCCATCGAGCGAACAATGTATACACGCCAGATTCTTGTCAAATACTAGCCCTGAGGCAAATATTGGACGAGAATCATCTGCTGAGTGTACGTAGCCTTAGTCTTTAGTCTTAGTCTTAGTCTAACCTTCTTTTACAAATACACTTTTATAACATGACAAAAGGTTTCCAGAGCACAATAAGGTATCTAAGCTTTTGCTGTCAACTAACTATTGCCCCAGTTGACCCTGACGGATACACTTCACATAGCAAACAGAAGTGTAGCCATTTCATATGCTAACTAAAAGATAGTTTATTAAAAAAATATTAAAATTCCCTGACTCTGTTATACCTACCAATATGGTATAGGTATATCTAAAAACCAGCTTATCACTAAACAAAATAGAGATAGAGACAGACCGTGGATAGATACAAAGGATTGGAGAATGTAAAGACTGCTGGGTGCTATGGCACTATGTGTCTAGTTCATTTTATCTCTTTTGCCGCCTACTGCTTTATTCTGTTGCATTAATCTGTTACATCTAAATGCATAGTTCTGAGCATGACGAGCTTTGATATGCCATCTTAACAGTGTATCACAGTAAACCTGAAAACTATTTTAACATATTGCCAACTTAGATTATTTAAAGAAGAGTATTTCACTGTACATTTTCCTGGAAAGATTGTCTTTAATATGTATTTGTGGTCAGGCTACACAAACCTATATACACGTTCTGTACATGGACTTCATATTAACATTAAAACCTAACATAAAAAGTCTTTATAATAAAGTGCACATGTGCCTAGCATTTATGTAATAAAAACAGCAAATAAGATATAAAACAACTCCTTTCTGGCCTCTTTACATGCTTGGACTGTGTAGTATTTCAAAAATCCACTATTTTACAAACATCAAACACTCCAAAGACAGATTTTAGTAAGTTTCTGAGAGTTTAGAAACATCTGCTATGTGTTTACATTAAAAAGGCATGCAGCCTGCCATGATTCTACTCTCTGTGAAAAATAGCTGAGAATTTTGTGTCTCTGTTGTGAACTTAATGAATTTCTCCACAATACTTTTTTCTTTTTGTAGCCACTTTGTTTCTGCATGTTTTCTAGTTCACGTGATTATTTTGGACTCGCTTTTTGATAGTGACAACTTTGAACAATGTCTGCTTGATGTGTGTCAATTGGCCTGATTTATTAAAGCTCTCCAAGACTGGAGAAGATAGGCTACCATGGGTTAACCTGGGGATCCTGCAAACCTAGAATAGATCTGGTTCAGGATTTAAAGCATTTGGCAAATAATAGCAAATTATTTTTTATGAAATCCATTTCAAGTTTGCTGAAACACACTGGTTCTCCCATGCATTTCTATCTTCTCCAGTCCTGGAGAGCTTTAATAAACCAGGACCATTGTGTCCATACTTCTTACCTTGCAACATTTAACATGATAAAGCTTATATGAGATTTTAGTGCTGTGGAGTAGATATTTTATCTTTTAACCCAACCATCTCCACAAATCAATTCACAGCACCAATGATTGCATGAGACCTCCAAAGTAATCAATGTATAAAAGTCAAAAAACAAAAATCTTCAACAAGGGCAAATGTATAAAGCTGTAAATGTGACATTCACTATAGGTGAATCAGTCACTGTTTTATAAATACACCCTAACCTAATATATATAATTTACCAGATTTATAAACACAGCTGTTGTAATCACTTTTTTTTGTGCTACCCTAGTGTACACAAGCGTGCAGATATAACCCTGAGCATATACTGTAAGCTCTGCAAAAACATATGCGGTGCAAAAAAACACAAAACTTGTTAAATTTTAAAAAATTACTTACCCTCCACGCCCTGATTGCTGTAAAATTCTTTATATGAAGCTAGTGGGGAAAAAAAATATTCAACTTATTAGTGGACAAATTTTATCTGAGTATAAGTGCATTGGTTCATGTGGCTCAGAAACAAGCCTACTTAACTACCCTGTTTCCCCGATGATAAGACACTGTCTTATTTTTTTTTGAAGGCCAAAATATACATAGAGCACTGATGATGTGCTAAGAGAAGAATCCTATACCTATGTACAAATTTGATTGATTTTTTTATAAATCTGCGATGTAACCTGATTTTAAAAGTTGAGAAAAAAGAAGTGGCAACCTGCAAATCACCACTTCTTTACATATAAGCCACTTAGTCTTTTATCAAAGTAGGTTAACAGAATAACTCCTGTAGGTTACAATCTAATTGTTCAAACTCTTTTAGATTTACCAGCAACTATGTAGTCCTAGGGCCTTCCTGATTGGAAATAAATTAAATGCATTACACTTTGAATAATATAATTGTAATAGAGAGCAGCAGATGCAGCATTTTTACAATAATTTAGGTACAGGCAGTACTAAGTGTTATTTGAAAATTGTCCAACCAGCCCTGGCACATTTTTTTTCTCTTAGGACACTTCCTGATGTAAATGTTAATACAGTCGAAGGAAATATTGGTGCTGATTTGTGAAACTCTAAAGGAAATATCTGGAGGTTTATCAGCTAGCCAACATAATATATTACTTTTCCAAGCAATAAATAAAGTAGTATGCAGAAATATCTGAAGGTTTAATTGCCTTTCCGGTTTTGTCATTAAACCAAGGAGGCCAACATGGGGTTCAAGGGTAATGTTAAAGTTACAAAAATGTTAAATATGCATTACGGATGATTAAATTGTTTGCACGAGGCTTTATTAAATGCTAAAAGTCTTTATCATCATCCATATTTATGACAAAAAGGGCAATGTCATAGACTTGTCCCCATTACCAGTGTCATGTATACATTAGATAATTAGATGTATTGGATACAGTTATATTAGATGGGTATTGATACACCAACACCTTTAATGGGAATTTAAGAGTGCCTTTCAGTTTGTAGACCAAGACTTTTGCTTGTAGACTAGGACTTTGGATTAAATTCTTGGTTTATACGGAAGTGGATATTCAAGCATTTTGTAGAATTTTAAGCAAAGTGAAAAAAGTTTACTTAATTTTTTGAAACCCCGGAAATACAATCCATAAAGTAATAAAAGACTTTTTTTTGAAGCATGCTTTATCTGCAGATATTTGAATGGGATTGTCCATGATGAACAGTATTCCTGAAATGATTAGATCTCTTGCAAGGTGACAAATAATTGTCTAAATTGTTTACTATATCTTTATTGTCAGTTTCCCGGACCTAGAATCTAGTGGATCTTGGCAAGATAGAAATGTCCTACAAACTAGCTTCAGGTGATGTATCTGTACAATGTTGTACTGCATTATAAGCTTTTAATGCACTCCACGAAGAGTTAGAGTTATTGTTACTAGTAATATTTAACAATACGGTCATTAGACTAAATTCCCCAGAGCTTGTCTGTATCTAGCATTGGAGTACAATACACAATTATTATGATGGACTAAAGTGCCTCATTCTGGGGGAGATTCAAACAAAGTATACTAACATATACATAACTAGCATGAGTTGTATTTGTAGTATTTAGTAAAATAGGAAAATTACAAAAGAAATACTTAAATCAAGATATCACATGTCAGAGAAAGCCTGTACACATAATACATTGACAATGCCTTTTTTCTTTATTTTACCATACAGACCATATAACAAATAAGGACTTACAGCCTTTGGTACTGGATATTTCTAAAGTATTAATCGTCTGGAACCTAATTGTCACCAAATATTTTCAGAAGGGTTTGGGGAAAACTACTGCTTCATGAGAGAATAAACTGATTGATGTATCATTATAAATAGGGCAAGGATATATTGTTAAGTCTGGAGGGGAAACCTGCAGCCTCCTAGGACAGCGGTCGCCAACTGGAAGTCCGCGGCTCTGGCCGGTGTGCCCGCCAGCGGGGTCAGGAGAAGGACCCCACTGGAAGGGCGCACAAGCCAGAGCCGCAGACCATGTCCCTCGTATGGATCGCAGGCTTAGGATGGTGGGCGGGTTGTGTCTCTGGACACCCTGAGCCTGTGATGGGAGAGTGGGTGGGTTCTGGCATCATGACATCACTCTGGGGAGCGTGTCTTCCCCCTTGCGCGGTCCGGAGTCCATGAAGTTAGTGGTGCTTGACGTCCAAAAGGCTGGCGACCACTGTCCTAGGATACATATGTCACATATGCCAGGAAGCTGTGGCCTGCTCCTTCTGTGCATGCCTTAGATCGGGCATGCATCAAAAGTAGCTTTCCTAGAATGTAAACAAAAAAAGTGCCAATCTCACACATGTGGCAGTGAGATAATTAAAATATCACCTAGAAGTGTATTATTAATATGTGTGATATTATCTGTATGTTATATCCCAATGTACAAAGACATTGGGATTATATAATGTATATGGGCGTCTCGACCAAATGTTGTATCCTAAGTTTTAGTACTTGGAGAACTTTTTGGGCATTTTTCTATTTTATGATTAGTAAAGAAAACTCTTACTCTTTACATATATGCTTGCCTACTTTGTTTTAATCCCCAGCTGTAGGGATAAAGCAGTTTTAGTTTGCTTGCACCAAAATTTTTATCAGTAGCGGCCTTTTAGGAAAACAACAAAGAAGATGGTCAGGAAAAAGGTGACAAGGGGAATTGGAACACTAGGCAGGTAAGTTTTGTGCAAGTATGCTGTAGCAAATGCTTAGAAGTTCCAGTCTGGCTTTAGTTCCGCTTTAATTTGGTTTAATATTTTATTCCATCTGTCCCTTCTTACTAAACTGAGGCATGGTCAGATGGTTGCACAGCACAGATTGTACTCAGATGCTTGCAGATCATAGGCTTGCAGAATATAATACTATTGCTAGGCATCGATGACTGCAGCACAAAATATTTAAACATTAGTCATCAGCATTTACTTATTAGTCATTGCTCATATTTCGAGCACTTTAATAGTTGTGCCATGAATTACCTATAATAAATCCCCCTTAAGCTTATTCTCTGAAGTGGTTCTATGTGTTTCTATCGTACTTCTATTATGACTGGATTTTCAATTGCATCATCTGGGAGGTTGCATACTCATACACTGTTGACGTAAATGTATACAGTAAAATTTCCCTGAATCATAATACAGATTCCTCATAGCATACTCTATCATACCTTTGCATGTTGGCGGAGAGTTGCTCCATTGTGATGGGTGTCCAGGAATACACTTTAGACTGTGCTCTCCCATCAGCATATAACCCATTCTGCATGCAAATCTTACAGCATCACCTGGTTGGTAAACTCTTTTCTCTGGTTCTTGGTGACCATTCTCTGGTACTCCGGGGTTTGCACAAGGCTCATATTTTTCAGCTAAAGACAGCAAAAAAAACAAAATGTTCAAAATTTAGATCACAATCACATTAGAAGCAGGCATTATTCATATTAGTATTTCTGAGAGGTTGGTAAATGGAACACTAAATTAAACTGGATCTGCACCCAAACTTATTTATGGTATTTATTTGTGGATTATGGATAGAGTGTGTATAGAGTATCTGTCAAATGGCTGCTGTTTTCTGAGTACCTATTGGATCAATTTACCCCTAAGCCATTCCTCCTAAGCATTAATTCCCATATTAAACAAGCATATCTCAGTTAACCCAAAAGGGAAGCTTCATTGGTTGGTTGTGGGTAGGGCTTAGTTGCAAAAGCAGGGGTGATTAATGAGGTATACCTGAGTATAAGCCGACTTTTTCAGCAACCAAAATGTGCTGAAAAAGTCACCTTCGGCTTATACTCCAGTCAGGTATCAGCCCGATTGAGATGCGCGTCCCTCCCTAACGCACCCACATCACAACACCATGTAAAGGCTCTTCTGCCAAGAGATGTGGTTATGCACCTGGTGCCCCTGTTGCCTGGTACAGGGTCAGCTTCCTGTTTGCCCAGGGAGCCAAACTCAGAGTCGCTGCCTTTGAAGTTGCTGTAGAATATAAAAAAAAATTTGCACTTTGCCCGTCTGCTGTCCCTGGGGTTCACAATGAGGGTCCCTGGAAGACTGAATGCCCCTATGGTACCTAGCAGACCCCCCCTCCTCCTTGTGCCCAGTACTCACCCTGTGTGAAGCTATAGAGGAGAAGAGGGCCCCTGGCTTGCTTTGGTTTACATGTGCAGGAGGAGAGTGTTGTATGCACATGAAGTGAGTTGAGTGACTGGAGCAGCACTGCCTCCTCTCTGTGTACACACAAGGCTCCTGCACACGTCTCTGCATTTATTAGGCTACGATAGGAGGATGGCAGATGAAGTGGACACACAAGGCTATCTTACACAGGACACTGATCTAAGGGGTACCATTCCCATCATCAGGGGCCACATTGTACCTGTCCCCCACACTGCTTTCAGAGCAGCCATTGCCCCCACGGACCCCCAGATCAATATCTGCAAATATTGGCAGAATGCTGAGACCTTGTAGCCCACCCAGGGACAGCCAGAAAAATAACAATGGGCAGTACCCCGCCTCTGTGCCAGGGACCCAGATCGTAGGATCACATGACTGCGCCAGACTGCCGGATATAAATACAAAAATACATGAGAGGATCAATTCCTTTTGTCTCTTTGTCACCTTTGGCTGATACTCGAGTCAATCAATTTTCCTGTTTTCCAAGGTAAAAATAGATACCTCGGCTTATACTAGGATCATCCGACTTATACTCAAGTATATACGGTACATCAATATGGCAGATGACACAGTGGTAAATGTATATTAAGGTACTTATATTTAATAAAGCAAAAGAAGGATCTGTTAACTTCTGGCACAAGTCAATGGTAAATAATCTCCAAATTGTCTCAAACTGATGTTAAACTGATGTTTTCTACACTAGCCCAAAGTCTGTCAACACCCTTTGAAGGGGTGAACCAACTGCCAACTTTAATCTGTGTTGTGGTTTTACACTTTATTTTAGCCCTGGACATAAATCTAGTAATCGCAACTACAAAATCAGGCACATTACTGGTCACTTTTTGACTTACGGACACACTTAGGAGATCGGTCACTCCACTTGGGTACACCAGCCTGACGGTTGTAGCAGGTTAGAGTTGGGCTACCTGTCAGGATGTAGCCTTTGTCACACACATAACGCACTGTACTGCCAACAGGAAACTTTGCATTAGAGAGGATCCTGCGACTGTGAGTTACATCACCTGGATCTGAACAGGACGTCACTAAAAGAAAACACATCAATACGGAATTTAGTGTAAAAAAATTATAAAAAGGACTTTAATAAATGCAACATTGCAAAGATTTATACATAATGTCTAACTTTAAAGCTGAGCTTTTTTTGTTTCATTGCAAACTGTAAATGAAATGAAATAATGAAACCGCACTGCTGATTGAAATATGTGGTGTAGCTTTTCCATAAGGTCTTCCAGCTGTTGTAAAGGTACAGTGCAGAATTTGTGAATCTGTGAACCTGTGTTATGAATCTGTGATCTCTGTGTTACAGCTCTTCTTGATAAACAGCTCAGAAATTATAGGCTGTCCACACCTTCACCTTAGTATGTCATTATGCCTCTATGTTTTCATAAAGAGAAAAAATATCACTGCACAAAACAGTGTGGTTTTCTTGAAACTTCAGAGTTTGCATTTAAAAATCCAAAACAATGCTTTAATTTTGCTTTAACCACATTAGTACACTGAGAGATGTTCATCTTGTAATATGTAAACACAATAAAATGTATTTGCAAGCCACTTTTACCTTGTGTGCAAGATAGATGCACTTACTAACATACCCACTGTAATGTGATTGTTATTTTAGGTAGAAATGCAAAACTAAATAAATAAAAAATGTCAAACAAGTACTGGATAGAGCATCTACATCCCTGGAAGATCTGTAACCTAAACATAGTCCTTCAAACGTGATGTCTCTCCTATACAATGTACTCCTCCAGAAATCCCACCTTCGTCTACCTTTAAATGTGCTCTGTTAGGAATAGGAACTGCGAGTGACCCCATGTCTAAGGAGTGGGAAACATCTTTCCTTTTCATACATAAAATGTCTATAGCCTATAAAGCACTGGAAAAAAACTATGAAATCCAAGATAGTGCCAATGCCCTGCCCACCTGCATCAGATTTGTCGTTCAGTGTCAGATAGGTGTGGATGCTGCCAAAGTCAACAGATCTCTTTGCTCCACATTTGGAGGGAGTGCCCAGTTCTTAGTAAACTGCAGGACATGATTTCTGAAATTTACAATGAACAAATCTAAACAAAGAAAACCACTATTCCCAATATTTTTTCTAGTCTTACTCTTGATAATACCTGGGTCAATTAAGCCAGCCAAACAGAGTATACTTCAACATTGTTTGGCGACAGCCAGACTGGTGGTGCCCAGGTATTGGGGAATGGGGACTTACCCAATCCTCTTGGAGTGACTGGTATGGTTGGATTATATTCAAAACACAGAACAGTTAGTGGCAGAGGGAGACAGCCCCCTGCCGCAAACTGGGCCAGCTTAGTTTCAGCCTCCAATGGGTTACAGCTTGGCAACTGCACCACTGGGTTCAAGTCCTAAGGTGCAACAACCCTCAGCTTCATTGTGGGTGACTGTTTTGTATTGCTTCATTGAAATCAGAGCCCAGTCACCCTAGATTTACTCATACATTGCAGGAGAGCCTTTGTTTCTCCTTCCCTTATCTCCTATGTGTACAGAACTATGCATATTATATATATATAAAATCTTTAAGTTAAACTGAAATTGCTTTTGTAACTGGTTACTGAACTTTTCTTGATATATATGTATTATGTGACATTATATTTTCTAATGTATGTTGACAACTTTAATGAAAGACTTTGTATACCAGAATCTCATGTAATTATAATCATCTTATAAGAAGTCAATAGGTGGAGCTGTACTCACAGGAAGGAATTAGACATTCTGTATGTTCATCTATTTTCACTGATTGCTTATGTAAACTGCAAGTGTTACTAAGTGATTCCTAACCAGACTGGGCATTAATGTGACAGGGTTAAAGAGTCAGTAAACGTGTAGTGAAAGCTGGCTTTTTAAAATGGCAATAGCTAATGAATATGAGAAGTAATTATCAGGCCAAAGACGTAAAGACGCTCAAGATAGCAATGAAAAAAACATTCAACAGCAGGCTGTAACCTTTAAGGCTTCTCAGTAAAACTTTGCTAAATCGGGATCACCCAAAGTATGGAAACATATTCTGTCTTGGAGATCTTGATACAAGCTTGTAGAACCTGTCAATGACTTGGAACAAGTATGCTGCAAGTTTAGTCAAAATGTATTCGGCATTCTTGAGCTACTTACTTGTTTCATGTAAGTGATTCTGAAGGCTCTGATGCCATTAGATTAACATGATAGCAAAACAAATAGCTAAAGTCAGCAGTGGCGGCTTCCATATTTATTTCCGCAAAATTTCACAGCATTTCTAAATTTCTTATCTAAGGATGTTCAAAATTGGCACTTGGAGCTTTTTTATGTAAAGAATACACCTAAATCTACAGAATAAACCTACTCCATATTCAGAATACACCTTCCTTGTCTACAGAGGACATCTTTTCCATATGATGAATATACCTTTCTCATGTACAAAGTACGTATTTTCCATATACCGAACATACCTCCCGCATCTAAAAAATACATCTTTTGTTTTTATGGAATAAGCCTTTTCCTTCTACACCTATCTCAGGCCCAATTGTTGCAAATAGCACCTACTCAACTACACATGGGAACATTGCTTAATATTATTCTATCTGAGATAAGCCGATCATTTGACTTCTAGTCAAACATGCTTGATTTAGTCATGGAGAGCATGGTACACAGACCTAAAGACAATGTCACTGAGCCTAAATATAAGTATGTAATGAAAACAGAAAGATTTGATTTTGTTATTTAACTTCCATGTTGATGGGGGAGGGAAGGCAAAATATAAGCATGTTAAATTTAAACTTTATATCCATGTCTGAAAAGTCTTGAAGGATGAATGACGGTTGAGGTTGAAGGATGCCACAATTTTTCACATTTAAGCTGCAGTGCTAGTGCTATGGATCTAATACTGTCATAATGTCAAACCTGAAATGGATTCGCTCCGGGATTGAAAACATTTGCTAACAAATAGAAAATGAATTTTAAGAAATCTATTTCAGGTTTGCTGGATCACCCAGCTTTGATGAAAAGCTTCTCCAGCCTTGGAGAGCTTTATTCAGCCCCACTGATGGTGAATAAAGGCTTCACTGTCCCATTTCAAAGGTTAATTCTATAGGAAAAAAAAGTGACATAGTCTCCAAAAGTCACCAGCTAGGCCAGTAAAATGCCAGCAAGGTGGCAATTCCATCTATCCTATCTTGACTGTCCCATCCTGACAATTCCATCTATCCT
>NC_092858.1:146981923-146996310 GCF_032062135.1 Pyxicephalus adspersus
CCGATAATTGGCCGATACCGATTATCGGGCGAGAAAAATTTGCCGTGTGTACGCAGCTTAAGACTTGCAAGCAGCTGCCCGGCCGGCATCTGCTTCCTCTGGACTCGCGTCCACAACCTTTACACGCCGGGGATGCAGATGCTGGCCAGGCATCACCAGGGGAAGCAGATGCCAGGCATCCCTGGAGGACACCGCTGGAACGTGGGAAACAGGTAGGACATGGTATACTTCCTGGAATTTCCACCCCAAGTCTGGCTTGGGGGTACTGCTTTTGGTATAGAAAATCCACCCCAACCCACACGCGGTAATACCGCCAGGGAGGTTAATGGAGAGTGGTGTCTTCTCTCCAGCCTCAGCCTGCTCATTGGATAATGAAAAAGCAGCAGCAGACTGACAAGGTTGTCCCTCTGACTTCTCCTCCTTTCAGCATGTTCCTTGTCAGCACATTTGCATACATCACACCTGACCGTCTCCCAATCCTAATCCCTCCTTTTTCCAATCCGAGTGCTGTTATGTAGAGAATTGCAAGTGGCTGGTATCAAGCCAAAACCAGGTACCTAAACTTTAAAAATAAATGTAATGAATTGTGATTACAGAGCTTGTAGTTCATTTTTTTTTCAGACCTGCTACAAGCAATCCTGGGAAAATATTATAAGTTGGTTACATAGTATAGGCTGTTTGCTCTGATGTTTCCTTTTCACATGCATGGCAAGCCTAAATACAACTTGCATCAAATTTGGATAAAAAAAACCTAATATGAAGCTGCATTGGTTCTACTGAGTGCTCCATGGACATCATAATAATCAAATTACAGCACTTCCTTAGGGAAAATCATATTTTGTTTATAAAAGTTTAAAATGACTAATGACTTCCTCACTCATAAATGTTTACATTACATTTTATACATTGGATTTTCTACCATGTATATTGTTGGATCACCAAGGAATGGACAACAATGCATAGTAGGGAACTGCACCCATGTGCATTGAGCTGTGTTGGTTTAATATATTGGGATGCCATTCAAAGTGAATGGGGCCTATATTTTTCAGACCTGCAAATGCCCACAGGAAATATTAAGTAGGCTGAATGTGGCTCACAGATCACCAATATGAAACAACTGCCTTAGCAGCATCAGCAGTCTGTAGAATAATTTTCCTTTTACCTTTACTAGGAGACCAACGACGTTCAGTGGAAGTATCACACTGTGCCTTCTCCAGTGCCTGTTAAAAGAGCAGTTGAAGATTGATACATCCAGGCTGTGGGATCAATAATATTTTACTGTATTTGTCTCCGGTGTGCTCTGAACTCTGTTGTTTTATAAGCTTGGAAATTAGGTTTTATTTGGCACACTGTCTGCACACTACCGAGCTACAGATTGCCCAGCTTTAAAATATACTGATTTATCTTCTTATTTTGTGGATCCTGACCATTCCTAATTCTTATTTAAAGGGCATAATACTGCCATGTATATCACTCAGTATAGCCAAGACCCAACTGGGAGTTAAGAGCAAGTCTGGTATAAAAGAAATATCAGTTCAGATTGGCTACATTGCAGTGAAGCTATGTACAATGCAATAGAAATATTGTCCTCTGCACTGGGTGTTCAGCTGTTTTTAGGCACTTTGGTATAGATAGGATCCAGTCTGCTCCCTACTACAAGCTATAGTTCTTAAATAGTAACTCTAGCTAGTCAAGTAAAACCAATAAAATTAAAGCCACTGTCCTACTACAAGTATCTCAATTGTCATTCCTTCCTTGTACAGGTCTGCATCCTCTTGTCATATGATTCTATGCTGTGCAGTCTTTCTTGTGTTTCATGTGCAAGCACATCAGTTTATTGACTGATTTCACTTCCCTAGGATCACTCTTTAAAGTATAACACAGAGGAACAAATCTTCCCAGTAGTAAAGTTTTGTCAAAACAGGCATATGGAGCTGGGCACTTTATTATAAAAAAATTCTTATGTAATATATTTTCTGCTTTTGCAATTAGCTTTGCTTACGTACATGCTTTTTCATCAAGAAGTAATATGCTTACTTTGACTATCAAAATAGAAATGATCCAATTTAGCTGAGGTTGTCATTATTTTCACTAATGCAAAATTATCCTGGCACAGAAAAAGTTCTATCAAACTGTAATTAGAAATTAAGGAACCACAGATGTTAAAGCAGTGTAAAGTGGCCAGAACAAGGACATATATTACGAGGACGAATAGGCTGGAATGTAGGAGACGCAAAATACAGGAAAGGCAGCTCACTAAAAGAATTAAGAAACAGCAGAATAAAACTGAAGAGCAGCAAGACGATTTTAGTGAGGAAGACAAGGCCCATATTTACTGGAAACAAAGAGCACTGGGAAAGGTTGTAGTATTTGATTTAAAAGCGGTGATTGTAAGTGATATAACTTGAGGTGGTTTTGATTTTGCATTGCTCCAAGAAAAAGCCTCCAAGTTAACAAACAACAAACAATGTGACCCAAAAAAGGCCTCATCAACATACAATAAAAACCAATATACCCCCAAATAAAAAGAATAAACAAAATAATATACCAAAAGCAAAGGCCTACTTTTTAATAGGAAGACATACTGCAAAGGAAAAAAATAGTTTGCACTGAAGCTAAAAGTGACTGCTTTTATTAAATAAACTGCATCATATCATATCATCAAATTAAAGACACAAAGTAATTCAAGGACTATGAAATGCATTATGGTTAAGTCCCATGAAAATCTGCACAGTAATTTACCAGGAATTTCAAACCTCCAGCAGTTTCTACTTAAAGTGAACTTATACTTTGCTCAAAAGTTTAAAAAAACTGAATGTAAATAGTAAAATAATCAGACAGAAAAAAACTATAAATAATCATTTAGAGTAGCAAAAATCTCATTCCATTTATGTGAGACTGATTTTTGAAAACAAGATAGAGTTACATTTTAAATTCCAATCAAGTCTGAGTAATAGGTATTTAGACATTGTACTAACAATTTGTACAAACGTTTTCATAGTTTTTTTTATAGACGTTTAACATTGTTTCTATACCGCTGCACACAATAATAAGACCACAATGCCCAGTGCACCCCATAGTTTACTAAGACACACTGTTCTTCTCCACTCTCTTCCTCAATTCTAGGCACATGTATGCTCAGGGTTGTGCTATACCAGCACAGAGCAATGGAGTGTGGGAGCAAGAAGCACATTTCCACTAATAGAAAAAAGGATTTTTCATTTAATTCTAGAAGAAGGTCAGTTAATCACATTACAAATAATGTTTGTGTGTGTAGCATAGCATATGTATCATCATATACATTTCCTACTCACATACATGATTCTGTCCTGCACCAATATGTGCCCCAGTGTCGGCCATCTCGTCATGGATGTCTGACAGATTCCCTAAACTCAACCTGGATAAAACAGAACTCATCATTTTAACCCCCTCTCTGCCCTCTCATTTACCCCCCATATTCAGAAAATTTCCAGGTCCTGTCATATTCACCTGAGCAACATCCCCAAAATCCGCCCCTACCTGTCCCCTGAGACCACCAAACTCCTTGTACATGTTCTTATCATCCCTCGCCTGGACTACTGTAACCTCCGCCTCTGGTATTCCACTAACCCGACTCTCTCCAATACAATCTATTATGAATGCTGCAGCCAGACTCATCCATCCTTCCCTCCGCTCCTCTTCAGCTGCATCTCTTTGTAGTTCTCTTCATTGGCTTCAATTTCACCTTAGAATCAAATTCAAGCTCCTGTGCTTTGCCTTCAAATCCCTCCACAGTTCTTGTCCCACTTATCTTTCTGACCTGGTAAAAAAATACTCCCCCTGCTGCTCTCTCCGCTCCTCCAATGACCTACTAATGACTTCCTCACTCATAACCTCATCACACGCACGGCTCCAAGACCTTTCTAGAGCTGCCTTAACTCTCTGGAATGATCTTCCTCATCCTATTCACCTTGCTCCCACTTTTTGCTCATTTAGAGAGCAATCAAAACCCATTTTTTCAAACTTGCCTACCCATCTTCTTCTATCTTTTGAAACCCCCACTACTTTCCACCACTACATATCCCCCCTCTTATTGTGTGGTAATTCCCCCACCTACTAGATTGTAAGCTCCTGTGTCACTCTCTGTCATTTGCAACCCCTATTTAAAGTACAGTGCTGCGTAAAATGTTGGCGCTATTTAAAATCCTGGTTAAAAATAATATTACACTTTATATAACAGCTACAGAATTATATTTCCTGAGTTTCTGATGACACAGTGTTACAAAGTCTTGCATTTTAGGTTTATTGTTTAATTTAACAAAAAACTTTTTTTTTTAGTTTTTATAGCCATGTCAAACCGTGTAACAGCTATACTGTGTCCTAGGTTCAAGGCTTGTTCCTTATCCCTGTCACAAATCTTCCAGCAGACAAACACAGGGCGTCTCAGCTGAGGCAGATTTATTGTTGAGAATAATACAGGGTGAAGTGTAGAAATACTCAGTCTGATACATTCCGTTATTGGTTTTGTCGTGTTCTCTTTCCCTGATCCTTATGTATACAAAAGCAAAAATATATATCAGAATCCATCAATTTTTTTTTTGCTTCTCTTACCAATGGTTGACATAGACTATTATAGAAATTTTATATATATATATATATATATATATATATATATATATATAAAGTCATATATAAAAGTAAGTACATAATTAAGCAGTGAGGCAGACCCTCATTCAAACATTGCCTGCAGATAAAGGTGATATAATTGAACTGACAAATAAAATAGACAAGGTGTATTCAGTCTGATATCCAAAATAGGAAAAAGTAAGTACACAACTTCATTTTCTTACTACCACATTTATTAGGTTAGAATCAACTGAGTTTACTATCCAAGTAAATAATGACACAGTGGAATCTGTTGTGTGCTGTTTTACACATAGGTTTAGATTTAAACAATTTTAGCACATGTTAAGAAATAGGTATTTTTTTCTGTCCTGATATGTAAAACCTTAGAAATGAGAACACAAGCACTGCGACATACTTGGCTGGTTTATTACATAATTGCTGCAATTATTAGTGTTTTTATAGTTGCCTGCCAGAAGGCTATAGCCTTATATATTGGGAATAACACAATTAAGTCCAACTAACTGTTATTACTCAGTCTCCAAATGTAGGGCAGTCAAAATGTACTATATAGAACCTGCTTGCAACAATCAAATATTTAACTTTTATGGCCAAATAGCTAGCTTTTATGTTCTTATGCAGTCCTAGGTCATCAATATAAATATTTCATTGTGTTTTGAATAGAGTAGAGAACCTTGGAGCCACTTGAAGATTTTTCCTAACGGTGTCCTTATTGGGTGAGTTTCCGTCAAGACACAAAATTATAGAAAAACTCCTAAACACTGACACAGACAAAAACATATTTTGAATAGGGTTAAAACGTATGTTCTCCCTGTATTTGCATTGGTTTCCTCTGGGCACTCCAGTGTCCTCCTACATCCCAAGACCATGTAGGCAGGTTGTTTGGTTTCCCTTCAAAATTGCCCTTAGACTGTATTAATGACATATGACTATAGTAGGGACATGAGATTGTGAGCCCCTTTAAGGAACAGCTAGTGACATGACTATGGACTTTGTACAGCGCTGTGTATTATGTAAGTGCTATACAAATACAAGCAAATAAAATAAATACATGCATTTGTTTTGCTGATGCTGATCTATATCTTCATATTCCTCTGAATTTCAAACCTCTGTTTCATGAGTGTGTGTCCCAAGGACGGAAATTGAAGAGCAATCTCAACAAAGGTTCCACAGCCAGAAATATAAATCTTAATTCCTCTACTCCACGCAAAACTAAACAACACCTTTATCCATCATCTGTCTATCAATAGCAGTCACAATCCACTTGATTTGTCTGATTTTTCTTGAAAACATGTCATCTCTCATCATAGTACCTTTTTCAATTCAGGTAATTGTTCTACAAAAATTCACACCGTCAATGTATATCCTGTTAACAACTTGTTCATGTGAGTGACATGAATGTAATTGGATTATGGTTATTGCATGACCTTTTTGGGTTTTAAATGCCAGGAAATAAAGAAGAATTGAGATGTGAATAATTTCAAGATATCCCATCATCCTGGCAACTGAAATTTTCCATAGTCCTAACAATAATTTCTACCCCAGATCTGTCAGCCTACTTGTCTGGCTTCCTCTGAAAATATGTGGATGAAGCCAGTAACAGAACTGCAAGGCAAATGCAGCAATATTTCTTGTGTACCCTGCAGTGTCAGAAGCTTCTGTAGACAAAGCATTATGTTGTCAAATATGGTTGTGGACTTGGCATGACTTTTTAATAATAGAGCCATTCATTGTGCCAACATCTAAGCAGTTACAGCAACAGGTCTACACAATGGTTCTACTGGTAGTATCAGTAGTTAGAAAATGTTCCAAGGTGACTTCTATGCACGATTGCAAGTTTAGGGATTAGTTGTGCTCATCTTGCTCTGGAATACCTCACTAATAATGACCACTCGCCCCCCCTCTACCCTTCCTCTTATTGTTAATAGTGGTTACTATTATGATTTCCTATATGTTCCTGTTTTTTTTCTTTATTGTATGTTTTTTTCCCCCCTTCTTTCTCTTTTTTGTTTTTATTTTATTGTGATTTGTTTCCAGCAATATCGGATGGGATTCTACTTGGACTTTGGACTTAATATTACTCAACAGTAACATCTCCACCTTGGACGAGGACATGGACTTTGATTGTTGGGTATTCTGCTTCACCCAATGTTTATTTGTACTATGTATATTGCTCCTATACCTGTATTGCTGTGCTTCTTGTTTATATTTACAAAAATTAAATAAAAACTCAATTTCAAAAAAAAAAGAAAAGAAAATGTTCCAAGGGTACAAAAAAACAGAAAGTGCATTCCTACAAGTATAGGCAACTGTAGTTCCCTTTACCCTGAAACATGATGTCACTGATGTCATGTACATCGAAAAGATACACAAAAGGGAGGTAAAGTTATGCTTAGACCTTGTGAGCCCTTACACATCCCGTGCATGTTATGAACTAGATCAGTCCTAAATCAGGAACCTTACACCACTAAAGTTTACATTGTGCTAACTACAAATGGTCAAAACTAATTTATAAAAACTTCAACTAACAGAAGTGGAGCAGTGTACTACTTGTATGTAGCTTCTTCTTTTGCTGTTTGTTCTCATCAGCTTCTGTAAGTGCCAATTTGGGATGAGTGGAGGGATTCTGTTGAAATCGTGCAATGAAATTACAACTATTGAAATTATCCTCAAATATTTTTAACAAAACCATGTGATCACCACTGCTGTCATATGGCAATACATGGCTTAGGTATTAAATTAAGCCAAGTCACTGACATGGCTTTGTTTATCAACAAAGGCCTGTGACCACCATATTAGTGCCCAATCACATGGCACGATCACAGAGTAAAATAATAACCACTGATATAGGGTTCAATGGCTTTTTTTTTATATAATAACTGTGCATTTCTTTTTTTTTGCATCCACTATATCCATTATATTTATTGCCCAGTTGTTTATGCAAATACAACACTATTTGTTTCATTGCTTGTAAGAACCCAACTGCTATAGCCATTATCGCCATTAATGTGCTATATTTTGCTGTTTTTTCCTAAACATTTTTTATTGTATAGCTGTAGAGTTTTGCAGCTGGAAAGCTTTATCTAGATGTAGAAATATGAGGAATAATTTGAGATAAAAACACTGCTTTTATTTCCTGTGTTCAAAGTATTCCTGCACATGGTTATTTGGTGCAGCTTTTTTTAAATATTTATTTGAGAATTGCTTGGGAATGACTTCTTTTCTTCTGAAGGTTATTTTTTCCACCACAGAAACACTGCACAAATATTGCAAGAAAATGTGATTCACTTCAAATACCATAGCAGTCTTTGTGTTTCTGTCTTCTATTATTTCATGTTTTCTTTTCATGTCTCTGAATTCATCTAAAAACCATTTGTATTATTGCTATTCCTATACAAGACCATTGGCCCCAGATAAAGAAAAATATGAATTTGCAATGGTTCTTCCAGCATGTATAGGGCCCTCTTGAGCTGTGATTTGTGCCTGGTTCCACACAGTGCTGGATTGCTATTACCAATGGCCCAGCTGCCTGATTGAGTGGGTATGTTTATCTAATAATATTGAAAGTTTGGTTCGCTGTAAGACAATAGGACACTTCACTGTATACAAAAAGTGTATTCCAATGAGAGGTTTGCTCTTCGAATATAACTGATCTGAGAGCACAGGAACTTGCAAATGCACAAAGCTGTAAACCTCCAAAACAGTAATGCAATATTTTACACCTTATTAGTCTTTAGATGTGTGGAAGCATTCTTTTTTTTTGTACAATTTTTGTTCTATATTTTCATCTGGTGATCTGATCAAAAACACATTTGCTCACAGTAGTTCTATGGAGAAACAGCTTTATCATCCCAGGCTGTTCACTCATGATTTGGACTACAGACTGATGTGGAGATGCCTGTATGAGTCTGTACGAAACGCCAAAGAAGGTGCTGGCTCCACATCATGAGCAGGAGAGGTGACATAGCTTTGTTGATTGTTTGTGATGAATTCAGACCTGATGTTGTTTTCCTAATGGACAAAACTATTGATCTACAGGTAATGATGATATACATATCAATGATACATGACTTTGTTTATACATAAAACAATGCGGATGATGGTTCCTCTTGCACCCTATAGAGCTGCACTCTATAGAGTATTCTATGTTAATGATACATTTTACCAAAAACTTCCAGTTTTCCAATGAAACTTTGACAAAGTGAAATTTCCAAATGTACTGTACTTATGCTTGTGTCAATATAACAAAAGCAACGGACTGCACTGCCAAAATCCTAGCTATCGCAACAGAATATTTTGGCACGGTACCCGCCCCACTACACCCCTGCCTATGTGTCACTCAAAAGGGAAGAAACTTCCCACAGAATGAAGTCATGATACCAGAACCTGCCCACTCTCCCATCACAGGGGTGCCCATTCCCAAAAAAAGTGAGGCCACAGCATTCCCACCCGTACCCGCCCCATTACACCCCTGCGCATAAGACATTTGCTGGGTCGTGGAGGTCAAAGACAGTCTCCATATAGGTCCTTAAGGCAAAACATAACTGGATCATGGTGAATTACAAGCCTAATAATATTCTTATAAATGACCTTACTAAATATGAAAGAACATTGGCCCGTGGGTTGCATATTCACACACATAAAACATTGATTTTCAATTGGACACGCCTTTTCTCCTTCTTCCCTTCTTCCCTTACCCTTCTCTTCTTTTTCCTTGAGTGAATTGCAATAATGAATTTGGATCTGAGACTTTTTAATTGTTTGTTTTATTCTTGGTTACCATTGTTTGAAGATAATATTTTTCTATATGTATGAAACCTGTGATATGCCTCTGCTACAATTTTTTAATTATTCATATTCTTTTTCTGTTTTGTAGCACCCACTATCTCTGTATGTTATATTTTTGTTAAACCTAATAAAAAATATTGAATATAAAAAAATCGAGACAAATGTAGCTTGGACATCTCAATCAATGGCAGAAAGAGACACATAAATGCATGAACGCTACATTTCTGGAGGTAGATGCAATCATAGTAATTGAGTAAAAACCTGCCATTTCGGCAACCCTGTTAGGCTGGTCTAATGACAAAAGAGTCTTAATACAGACACAGTACAGAGATGAATGCAAAACACAGAGGAAGCAGGTGAATCGCAGGGAAGAGACTGCACACTGAAGGTAATTAAGCCCTCATTTAACTTCAACAGATACGCTGATTTGGATCAATCAGCATCTCTAGATTTCTGTGAATAAGCATGAGCAGGGGTCTGTGGCTCAGCACGCACAAGAGCATTCACACAATATGGTGCTGATTCTGCTGCAGCAAGATGACAAGGTGACAATACCTAGCAGATGGTAGAGACTGTGTAGATAACAACACTTTAAGTAGGAGAGAGGGTAGGCAACACTGTAAAAGCCTTACTAGTGATTGGGCTTTAGAAACCTTGCAGATACAATCAAGGTATCAAGGTCTTTCACTGTGTAGAGGAAACCATATAAAGCTCTATTTCTATCTGCTTTGTATCCAATTATATTCTTGTCATATGCATTTTTGCATCCAAACACATTCTTCAGAAATAGTCTAAATTTTATCCTGGTATTCTTGTGATTTTTAGCAGGCGGGCATCCTGTTTGCTTATTCCTTATGCTTATTGCTATTACTTTCTAAAAGACCTTAAACATGCAGGTCATCCTCTCCCCTGGAGCACCTTCCCCGATGCTCCTCGATTTGGAGACATTTTAGATACTCATGTGATAAGAAATTGGTGTTTCTCATCTGTGAAATAACAAAAAATGGAGGGAGTCCAGATTTTTTTTTATTAGGTCATAGTGCAGCCACAATGGAAAACGAGGGGAAAGGAGAAGGTTTAGTGCTGGGGGGATTCACAGGGTATAAATTATTGCTTGGATGGATATCTATGTGTGTCTTAAGGGTGGGAATGTAGGGGGGGCGTTAGGAACTACCAGAGCCGGAGCTCCGGAGCCATTGGAGCTCCGGTGCTGCTTCCTTGCTGTTGCTCCCCTATTTACCGCGGCCGACGTTGATACTTTCGCCGCCGCAGTAAATAGGGACTGCTCCCTGAAGGGAAATCCCTCTCCTCTGCAATGCATACGCAGGAGAGGGATTTCACTTCAGGGAGCCTTCCCTGGTGGTGGGTGGAGCCATTAGTGCGGGACTCAGAGTCCGGTCTAGTGTGCTCCCGTCCACCCCTGAAATGACCTATTGGCCATGAAAGTTTGCCGACCCCTGCTCTATATGTTATAATAACAATTTTTGTACTCCTAGCCAAAGTTCTGCTTTATATACATATATATCTATTCCTGTATTCAGTGTAGCAGAAAGTATTTTTGTGTGGCTAATTTGTATCTGTGAGACTCTCATGTGTGACACAGTAATTAAGACATATTTTTGTACAAGTGCTGTGACATATGAGTGACATGTATACTTTGAACCATTCCCATTCAAGCTCCTGTCACCTCAAACTACACCCACCTTTCATCAGGACACCCTACCTGTGCCTCAGCATTTATCTCCTCATAGTGCCTCAAGTTATTTACAAAGATAGTGTAAGCTTTGGTCCAATGCCAGTGCTTATCAGTCGCCAGTCCACAATCTAACTCTAACTGCATTCTTCACCTACAGCGAGCCCCCCCCTCAGCCACAGGAGGCAAGTTTTGTCATACAGGAGGCAAGTTTTGTCCTCCCAGCACATGGTTACCCCCAGGACTTCTGTGTGCAAAGCATGGCATCTGGGGAAGGAGTGACAGTGGAGCAGGAGTTCAGAGTAGAACAGGGGATACAATGGGAAGTCAGACAGCCCCGGTGTGTGCTGGGGATGCTTGGAAATGGAAGGAGGAGACTGCACGGCTAAAAGGAAGCAAAAGATGCTGTGAGCTGCAGAGCTGAAGGCAGGCAACAAATTAGTTGATATCCTTTGCTGCTGGACGTGATGCCACCGGGGAGAATAAAGATTGCCTGATATACTACGGTAGCGCACAGTACAGGGTCGCTGACCAAATAAGCATCTCAGAAAAACTTCTAGGCAAAGCTCAACCTGATGAATGGACAATGAAAAACCAGCACAAAACTGATGAGATCATCATTCGGGTCACTCCACTTGTCGGCCATCTTTAGACTGACAGCACAATACAATAAAGTACTAATTTACACCATCAACCTTCCTTCCTATCGTCATATCCTGCTGGGTAGAAGATCACAAGAAACACATATACAGATCCTGTTGCTTACAGTATTTGAATTAAAAGATTTGTTTTTTCAAGGTATGCATAACTGGATAAATGGTGGTCTTTTATATTTGCCAGGAGTTTAGCTTCTTGGTGATAAAACATTGCTAAATCTTTCTGTTTTATACAGTGGCACAGCATGAACTAAGACATCTGAACAAAGGAACAACACGGCATAACAAAATACTTTTGTTTTAAATGCAATCTAAGACACTTTTTGTAACTCTAAATATTTTCACCAAGGACACCCCCACCTCGTCTCTATAGTTACCGAATGCTTTGAAAGGTTTTCCATGATGTCATTTGTGTAGAGGCGCTAATTATCAATCTTTTTCCCTATCTTCTCTCTTTTGTTCTTTTTACAAACTAATTATGATGTTGTCATTAGCCAAAGAGTTGAAACTGACAATAATTATCTAATAGGATAATGAATTTCACAAGGCCTGTTAAAATGGAATGGAAAAATCAAGTTTTTTAAATGTTTTTCCCACAGGCGAATGCAGACTAATTCATAATAACAGAACAGAGATTGGTATGGAAGATAATTGTATGAATTTTTACATTCCTATATGGATTAGCTGGGTGTGAAATAGGCACATATGTTTTTCAAATTGAAAATAATTGTATGTTGTTGAATTTTAAATTAGAATAGGTTGGATTTAGCACAACTATTTGGAGAATGGGTTATAGAACAAATGGAAAGTTATATATGCAGTACAGAATGATACGGAATGGTGAGGTGATCAGTATGTCTTGATTTAAGGCAATGTTTCCTTGTCAATGGTATACATGCATTCATACATAAATCCAAGCAAATACCAGGGTTGGATCAATGGTAATTCCTCCTCTCTTACTCTCCCCCCTGTTGGCGTTCCCCAGGGGTCAGTACTTGGACCGGTTCTCTTTTCTCTGTACACCTCCTCTCTCGGTAGTCTCATATCCTCCTTTGGCTTACAGTACCATCTGTATGCTGATGACACCCAAATCTATCTGTCCACCCCTGACTTGTCTCCTTGTCTCCCTCAGTTCTGGATAAGGTCTCATGCTGCCTGTCGGCCATCTCGTCATGGATGTCTGACCTATTTTAAACCAAACTCATCATCTTCACCCCTTCACATTCCAAATCTCCCCGCGACATATTCCTAACTGTTAACAACACTGTTATTCGGCCCTCCCCTCAGGCACATTTACTTGGTGTCACCTTTGACTCGGCCCTCTCATTTACCCCCCATATTCAGAACATTTCCAGGTCCTGTCACTTTCACTTACCCAACATCTCCAATTCTGCCCCTACCTGTCCCCAGAGACCACCAAACTCCTTGTACATGCTCTTATCTCTACTGTAACCTCCTCCTCTCTGGTATTCCACTAACCCGACTATCTCCTCTACAATCTAATATGAACGCTGCAGCCAGACTCATCCATCCTTCCCTCCGCTCCTCTTCTGCTGCATCTCTTTGCAGTTCTCTCCATTGGCTTCCATTTCACCTTAGAATCAAATTGAAGCTCCTGTGCTTTGCCTTCAAATCCCTCCACAGTTTTTGTCCCTCTTACATTTCTGACCTGGTAAAAAAATACTCTCCCCTGGCCGCTCTCTCCGCTCCTCCAATTACCTAATAAGGATTTCCTTACTCATAACCCCATCACACACACGGCTCAAAGACTTCTCTAGAGCTGCCCCAACTCTCTGGAATGGTCTTCCTTGTACTGTTCGGCTTGCTCCTACTTTCTGCTCATTTAAAAGAGCAATCAAACCCCATTTTTTCAAACTTGCCTACCCGTCTACCTCTGTTTGCTAAAACCCCCACTGCTTCCCACCACTCCATATCTCCCCTCCTATTGTATGCTTCCCACCTCCTAGATTGTAAGCTCTTCAGGGCAGGGTCCTCTTCTCCTGTGTCACTCACTGTCTGTATTCATCTGTCATTTGCAACCCCTATTTAATGTACAGTGCTGCATAATATGTTGGAGCTATAAAAAACCTGTTTATTATTATTATTATTATTATTATTAATAATAATAATAATAATAATACTAATATCAACCTCCCAACCGTTAAGCCTGACCTTGGTACGAGCTAAAAAAAAGTTGCAAATTTCGTTAACCCTGAACTTTTCTCCCTATATTAAAATCCTCACTTACCTGGTCCCACTGTGCTCATCCAGCGTCGTGTGCGTGTTCCAGCGTCGTCCTCCCTCTCCAGCGTTGGGTACCTTCTCCTATACCAGCGGGACCGGTAAGATGCTGGCTGGCGGAACACAAGATGGTCCCGCTGATAATCCAGCGTCGTTCTCGTTCCAGCGCCGGGTGCTCTCTGAAACAAGAAGCCTGCCGGCGGAGAAAAAAAAGCCGGCCGCCTTCTCCCTGCGTGCGTGCGCGATGACGTCGGCGTGTGCGCGGGAAATTTAAATTGAACTCTCATTATGTATTGGATTGAATACAAACTCCTGTATCCAATCCAATACAAAATAATACAAAATAAATACAAAGTATGTAATTGGTAAATTCAAACTCTCATTTT
>NC_092858.1:146996625-147000036 GCF_032062135.1 Pyxicephalus adspersus
ACATGATTGTGTGTTTTCAAACATTTTTTATATTCATTATATCTACTAGACCCCTATTCGGACATATTTCTGTAAGTTACAGGTCTACAATTTAAAAAACAAATGTCATGAAAAACAGTGTAACGCTTTTGGTACAGAAATCTAGACCTCAGTGTAACGCCCAGGTGGTTAATAATAATAAATAAATAACAAAAATAGCAAAAATCTTACTTCATATAGCTAGCTTTAGTATTTGTATTTTGCTATTTTTATATAAACAAAGATGACAAAATCCTTACAGTTTTCTTTCAGCTGTTTTTTTTCCTAGCTATCTATTACTAAAACCCAATGAAAGCTGAAGTCATACTGCTACCTATTAGGACAGATGGTGACGATGATGCTTAAACAACCAAAATTTCCTGGCTGATCGCTATTGTCTTAGTCTGTGACAAACTAGCGTCTGCATGGAGGACTTGCATATTTGTAGGAAGATTGTTGATAAGAATGATTGCTTTGTTGTCCATGCACAACTGTTCAGCGTTGCCTCTACCAACAATGTTACAGGAATACGCTCTCCTTTAAGGAGCCTATACTGTGCTTCATATATTATACATTATTTACACAATAAAATATAATAATAATATAAGATTGTTTTACGACTCATGTTAATGGTCAATAACATGTATGGATGCTTTAACCTTTTATTACCATAATTTTAGTTTTACTGTAATGGCACTAAAAATCCTATATGCAAGTGAGAAGCTCCACTTCTGAAATATATCCACTTCAGAAGAACAAAAAAGATGGGTGCTAGAGATCTCATACATTGGGGCCTTGTGGTGCCATTTAGTCATGTCTACAACCAAACTGAGGTGAGGTTATGAAGCAGTTAGTGCTGTTACTCATCCTTGGCCACCCAAAGAGAATGAATAGGGGCGGCAGTGAGTGATTCAGTACTGCTCAATGTCAGTGTCTGTAAAGTTTTCAAGCACTGGTTCCTAGAGCCAGCACAACCACTAGAAGTTGCATGGGAATGTCCTTTCGGGCATGGATGTCTGTTTTCTATTGCAGAGTTTTTTCTTCTGAGTTTGTTCTGGCAAAACAGAAAGTAAGAGGAGATGTCTACAAAGAATGGAAGTCATCTCTCTAACAGTTGCTACTAAACAAGTGACCCCACTGGAAAATTTCCTGTCCACTGTTCTGACAGTGACATATCAAACTTTTTAAAATTTCATCTATTTTCGAGTATGAGTAATAATGGTCACATGACTAAAGAGGAGTTTATGGCCCAAAAACATATTTTTCTGTTGAGGTGCATTTAGATAACAGGTGTACAAGTATGAGAACATTGGGAGGCATAGTGGCTAAGTGGTTAGCACTCTGGCCTTTGCAGCGCTAGGTCCCAGATTGAAATCTCGGCAAGGACACGATGTGTATGGAGTTTGCTTGTTCCCCCGTGTTTCCAAGGGTTTCACCGGGGAACTCCGGTTTCCTCCCACATTCTAAAAACATGCTGTTTGGTTAATTGGCTTCTCCTCAAATTGACCTTAGACTGTGGTAGGGACATTAGTTTGTGAGCCTCTTTGAGGGACAGTACTGGTAATAATAGAAATACATTGCAGAGCCATTCATTTTGATGAAATCCCAATGAAGAAGAAATTTACTAAGTACACTAAGGAAGAATACACAATAATCAGTATTTGCTTATCCTAAAGTTCAGCTTTGTTTTTTGTTTTACTAATGGAATCTTTAATTATATTTGGACCTTGTGATTTTAGTTTGGGGGTTAAGAGGCCATCAGATAATTGTACTCATGTTTAGGTGGAAGGTCCTCCTTTAAAAATAGCATCTTTGTAGTATGATGTCACAAACAAATATATGTGAATGAATCCTCAAGCTAACATCTCGGAAGAATCTAATGATTACTACAGTTTTGTCCCCATAATTTCTTGTATATTGGCATTTTTTAAAAAAAAATGAAAAATGGCAACACAACATAGATAATTTAATCTGCTAAAATAGTGTTATGATCTTCCTCTAACCTCCATAAGTAGCTTGATAATGAAAAAACTGTTGTAATTTTAGCTCCACCAGACCAGAGACCAAAAGCACTTTGATGCAATTTTCTGCTACAGGAATGAATCAGTAAGCCCAAGCTGTTGAGTGGGGAGGAGTAAGGAGTATAGCGGAGGGTTAGGTAGGTGGAAAGCATATTTTCACTTAGATGAGACCAATTAAAGCTCTCAGGCAGCCTAATTAGCCGGTAGATTTCTCTTTCATCCCAACTTCATTCAGGCCTTTTTCATCTACAGATGTGTTCATTAAAGATGATTTTAACTCTTCCTATCGTTTCATGATTGCCATACAAAGCTTTTTATTTCCCGGCAAAGAATGTAAACTTGACCTTCTATTTGTTATGGTGGATACGGAGCACTGGAAACCATTGTCACTTATTAAATGGAATAAAAGCAGACGTGGGCCGTCACTTTCCTGCAGTGGGTGGTTCCCTATTAGTAATCATGTTAAACTGGATTTAAATCAAAATATGTTTTCAATCAGTATCAATTCATAGCTGTATAATTGGCTCAGTCAGGTGCTGTGACAGGAGGAAATGAATCACACCGACTGAGATATCAATCCATCAGTCTTTCCTACTTTCACTGCATGCCTAAATAGATCTGCAAAAAGCTTCAACTAAATCATAGCGCAGATGCCAAGCTCTATTAGGCAGATGCTGTTCACATAGCACAGACATTGTTAGTAAATAAGGTAAATCTGTGTTCACTTTGAATACCAAACAATATACCAGAGAGTTTAAAAAAAAAATAGTTTTTGCTAGCAAATATTTGGTTGATTGAAGTTTCTCTTACACATATCATGCATTATGGACATTCATGTCTATTAACTCAGGAGTCCCTAACCCCTGGTCCACTAGTGGGCCGTGGCTGTCTGACGTGTGGCTCCCGCTGGTGCACCCCCCCATGGGGTTAGGAGAAGGACCCTGCTTGGGGGGGAGCACACCAGCCAGAGCCAAGGACCACATCTCTCAGAGATATCGCAGGCTCAGGGTGGTGGGTGGGTTGTGTCTCGCCCCTGCGATAGGAGAGTGGGTGGTTTCTGGCATCATGACATCACACTGGGGGAAGTGTCTTCCCCTTTGATTGACACATGGCTCCCCTCGCATGCATGGTTCAAAGTCTGTGAGATTGGTGGTCCGTGAGCCCCAAAAAGGTTGGGGACCACTGCATTAACTAGTCCGTTATTGCTGCAATGCATAGTATAGATGTAAAAAGACCCTTAGTATTAACCAGCTGCCACATGGAGACATACTGATGGAATGCTCAGGCAGTAATTTATTTATCAGTGTTACCTCTTACCCCTTTCACATGAGGGCAGATCTCCACTCCACGTGAGATCCCACTGACACATAAG
>NC_092858.1:147001153-147077050 GCF_032062135.1 Pyxicephalus adspersus
AAAAGGATTTTTTTAATCTCATGGACAATACAAGGAATTTATTTTGCCCCTTAAAATAAAGTACATATGTAGATATGATTGCTTGGGTGTACATATAGTTAATGTTGTGCTTTTTAAACATATTTAGTTCTCTGTACACACTGGGGTGAATGGGCCCTAACCAAAGCAAAACAGATGACTGCATGGTAATAAAAAGGTGATACATGTCTTGAAGGTGAAAGTGGAGCATGCCTGTACACTGCAGGAGCACAATTGAGAGACGGGTGTTGAAAATTGATTTTGAAATTGCTTTAAAATATTAATTCATGTAAAAGGTTTTAGTTATTGAGTTCCCCTATTTTAAGGGTTTGAAAAAAGTTGTCTCTGTCCAAATATTTATGGACCTAACTGTAGGTCAACCATAAATCTGCTTATTCTTGTATTTTACTAAAAACCCTTTCAACCAGGCCTTTTGCCGAAAAAAATACCATTCCCTGAAACTCCCATGGCAAGGGAAAGTTTTAGGGCTTCCGTTGGCCAAGGGCAATCCACAATTGGCTTAACCTGAGCAGGAAGGGGGTATTTTTTTTTTTAATCCTCACAATCTTTTGATATGGGGCTTTAAAGGGGCTACATTCTCCTTCACATAAAACATATACTGAAATTCTTGTTTTTTTATATAGTGGTAGAAGCCTTGAGTTGCACTTTTTTTTCTACATCTGGAATGCAGCCCATACTATAAAATATGGCATTCCTGGCTTGCCTTTTGTTACAGTTATTTGATTTGAAGGTATGAAATCATTGTTTCCTATGTTCATAAAAGTTAAAATGTATTTATGCCAAAACTTTTCCCTCCCTCTTTCAAACTTTGCATAATTACTGTTCTTTAGTTGTTGTAGGTATACTGACACTTCCCAAAGTCCAGATTACCTACTTTCCCATCACATGCTTTGTGTTCTTCCCAATGCTACCTACAGGGTGTACAAGCTGGAAGGGGGAACCACAACACATTGCAGGGGGCATTTATTTAAAACACCTTAGAACACCTGCTATACCTGCAGCAGCCACGGATCAGCATTATGGCAGAATGTAACACACAAACACACAGAAAGGTAAGTGAACCAAATCTTGTTTCACAGGCTGACTTCATTTTAGTTCAAAAGAAAGTGCCTGTATTGACAGAGTCATTATAAAAAGTAGTAAGAATTACTTACCAAAAAAGTTAATAATGAAGCCTTGTTGGTAGCCAAACACGTTGCTCCCAGGATCTGTCTGGAACTGGACAATGACATCTGCCATTGATGTATAGATTTTGAAACGATTGTGCGTCCCTGTGTACCGACCCAGGACACGAGCTGTCAAGTCATCACCATCGTAAAAAGTAAGAATGTCACTCTTGCCAATATTCAACCTAAAGAGGGAAAAAGGCACATAAAGCACAAGGAATTAGAGAAGAAATGTAACATAGCTGACAGCACAATGCAACAAACTAAAAAAAAAAAATAAGATGATGTGATAAACACATAACATATATACATTGAAACTATGGTCATAATAAAGAATTTCTGATTTCTTTTCTTTTTACACTAGTTTAAGATATATCTAGTGCTATAAGATGAAAACATACAGTCAATCGGTACAAAATGCAACAATAAAATTGTTACATAGTGGCCAAATCATTTTCAGAGGTCATTGGTAATATCACAGTTCAATGTCACCAGGGTTATATCTGTAATGTATCTGCACTGTATTTTATTAAATTTTATCAGGGTTCTACAAGGATTGTAGGATTGTACGTAAGCACGTTTCCTCTTGGTGCTTAAGTCCTTCTTTTAGATATGTAGTAGGGGAGGCTTTTAAGTCCTATGTATCTGTCACCTATTTATATGTCCCTAGTAGGCCAGTATGTTGGAGGTTTGCTTTGTAGCTAACAACTACTTTCATTCATGCCAACCCGAGTGTGGTTTACATGACATAGGGGCTCCAATTGTTTCCTTATAAGTTTGCAAATCCTAAGTATGGTCCTACCTGTCTCAGCCTACCCATTATAGAATAAAGCACACATACCCTCATATGTGCAAATGACCTGGGTTGGCTTTAGTAATAAAAAGCACTAGAGGTTATAAAATAATAATATAATAATAAATAATTATAGTGTTAGTGACTAACTAGAATGATTCATTGTTTTGACTGAGATTGAGGTGCTCACAAACTCCTATTGGCCTAGCCATGTTTCCAAACACAGTTGTCCTTTAGTTACCTTTCAGATTATTGAAAAAGCCAGTCAATCTGTGGCTATTGTGATGGACAATGTATAAATGGGGGTTTGCGGGTTACGTGAGAGAGAAGAAGGTTAATTAACACATAGACCCTGATTTATGAAAGCTCTCCAAGGCTGGTGAGAATACACTTTCATCAGCGAAGCTGGGTGATCCAGCAAACCTGGAATGGATCTGGTCCAGGATTCAAAACATTTGCTAGCAAATGATGTTTAAAACCCATTCCATGTTTCATGGATCACCCAGTTCACTGGTGAAAGTGTATTCTCTCCAGCCTTGGAGAGCTTTCATAAATCAGGGCCAATGTGAGAACTTTATCAATGTACTGGACCCTCTCCACTGCCATTCCTCTATAGAAGCAGATGGGTACTACAAAATGTTTTGCTTGCCATGAATAGACAAGAGCTCACTACACTACAGACTTACTGCCACTCTACTTGTGCAATTCAAGCTGTGGTTAGTAATCAACCACTAAACAAATAGGACAATAAAAGATACCCAACACAAAAATCACAAGAGCTGGTCAACTCCACCCTTGGTTTTCTTTGCTTTGTTCCTAGACTTCGTAGAAAGCTGCATTCACAGTTGCTCTCCAGACATTGTATGCCTCTATATTACCTTTGGACAGGTAATTTTTATGGTGAAATCTGACTCTTAAGCTTCGGGTAACAACATGTGGATTCTCTGTTCATCCACATATTTATATTCATTTCCCAAGTTTTTCTGCTTGCACCAGAAAACTTCTCCTCCAACAAGTGTCCAGTGTCCTTTTTCTGGATCGGTGGAAGATTCTCTCCAATATCAGAACAGGACCTCAGTTACACAGTACAGTGGAATGAAAATGGCCAAAATGTTGTAAGCACCCCGTACAAGTTTTAAAACAAATGGCATCCAGAAGTAATGTTATGGTTTTACCTTTTTTTATTAAAGATGATGCCTAATCACTATTTAGTCCCCCCTTAAACAAGTTATTTTATTAACTAATTTTAGCAATTAATGGCTATTTATTTGCTTAGATTATAAAAAGATAATGCTTTCTAACAAACAAGGAATACATTTCAAAGAATTGTTTTTGTACTACATGCCACCAAAGTGTTTGTTTTGTGATTTTTACAAGTTGCAGAGTCAAAACACATGGCATTAGAGCTGCTACACAAAAACAGGATAAATGTAATGAAATTTACTTTGCTGTTACCTCCCTAGTTCTTACATTTCTGGATTGTGTAAAAAGCTGTTATCTAGTAAGTGAAAATTAGCACGCCACATTGAGCACGTCACTAGCCGAGGATACAAGCTTTCTGTACAAACTGTGATATGGTGGTGGGTACATTGGTTTCTGAGTGTGAAGCAGAAGATTAATTTTGCTGGCAGCCACTGGTGGAAAAACAGAGCATGATCGTTTATTATGATCATATGTTTAGAAATGACAACTCCAGGCAAGAGAGAGAAAAAGAGAGATATGCAAATTAAAGAATATTAATTAACCACCAGTGCACAAAAGTATATTAATACTCTCCTAGAAACCTCTGGGTTTTTTCTCTCTCAACATCCATTCACTGAATCCAGTAGGAAGCAGGCATTAAGGACCAAGGATCCTGGGCAGATATCATCAATATTAATCACTGTGTCAGTGCTGATAAAATATCCTACACTATTCACACAAATTTGTGTTTTGCAGCATTTATGATTAATTTTCCTAGCTGATTTTGTTTACCCCAACATGCTGAGCAACTGCCATTGTACAACCTTAATACTGTTGTAGTGGGAGGGGGGCGGGGGCGGTTGCTCTTATTAGCTTTAAGATAGAACATGGCAGAACTGATACAAAAATATTAGACTTCTGTTTTCCAAGTACGCAGTAATGCAAGTACGAGCAAGTACGACCAGGCCTCAACGTAATTGGTGAGATTTACTACCTATGAAATAATTACTGCCAGTGTCATATTTGGTGTACATAGATTAATTAAAGCAGGAATCCTGGGAAAGGAGTTTTCATACCCTTGCCATGTAGCATAGCTAGCCTGATATCAACTCTATTTACCCGATCGTTTTTTAGTTTTATGTCACATCTCCAGCTTGTCCACTCAACAATGGTTGACTATAATGGCTTCTGCTTGGTTAACAAGCAGTAAAAGCCAGAAAGTAGTATTAGAATGATGTAGAGAGTAGTAGCTGAGCAGTGTGGCAGAGGTGTGTGAATGACAAGATTAAACCTTGGCAGATAAACCAGTTCAGGCATTCTTATTTTAACTGTATATCCAGATTTTTCTACTCTTCAAGCACATTTTAATTTGTAAGGTTAAATGTCTTAAGGGGACCTGAACTCTGGAAGCTCCCGAAATTTAGGCAGAGGGCCAAGTACTAGTCACTACTATTGCCTTCATGTTCTCCACGGATGAACCTTTTCCCATTGCAGCTTTACTATAGTTTATTCCACATCCTGTCTCTGTGTTGAGATGGCTTTGCTTAGTAATGTAAGAGCTCCCCCTCCCATGACTAGCAATCTGATGACTAGTAGGGTTATATTTAAGAAGCAACAGAAGGTATAGAAGAAACACAGGTCTACATAACCAATGTGACGCAGAAGCAAAGAGAGGTTTTGTATTGCAAGTTTTATGTAGGAATGAGCAGAACTGCCAAATTTCTATTTCTAGCAGAAATATATATATATCACAAATCTTTCACATAATGTTCTTAGTGTGTATTGGGAGGGGTCTTAAAGCTGTATGTGTTTTTTGTGAAACTGAGTTTTTAATAAAAAAATTTCATATACAAAGGTAGAGAAAAAAAAAAGAAACAGAGCATAAACAGAAACATAACATAAACACAGCATACCGGATAATAGATGGTACATCAAATAGTGTCACATAAATCTCTTGTACAAACAATAATAACAAAGCAATATTGTAATAGGAATAATCTCATTTTTTAAGTCCAATAAATGGCAAGGGTCCAGTATGCATGAATCATTATTAAAAAGAAAAAAAGAAAAAACAAGTTGTAAACATAATATTTAGGGAGATGGGGAAGGGGAAAGGAGTGGGGTAGGCAAACAATGGTAAGTGAGGAGCTCACAGAATCACATAGACAATAAAATGTTAAACATGTAGACGGGTATATTATGCATCCCAGTGTTCCCAAACTTGTTCAAATTTCGCAACCCTATTCCTGAAGAGAGCAGTAAGGTACTCCATCAGACATACATCCTGGATGCAAGAATACAAGTCCTCCAAAGAGGAAGGAAGCCTAGACTTCCACTTGGTTGAGATTAAAGTGCGAGCTGCCACCAAAACACGTGTAATAAACTTACAGGTTGGTTTAGGGAGACCCGTAAGAGGTAATTCTAAAAGCTGGTGGAGCAGGTCAGCTTTATGTGGTTTAAATTTGTTTATTGTGATTTTTTTTTTTTTATTCTGTGGGTGGCCAGGAACAGGAAGGGTGGCCTCCTCCCCAGAAGATATGGGCATTTGTAATGGGGATTATAATGAAATTGCACAGCCCACCATTTATAGGGCAGCAACCAGATATCCACCTTATCCCAGAGGAATGAGTACAAGGGTAGAACCTGATTGAGGATGCCTGCTCTAACTTAAACTACCATTTAGTAAGGAATGTTCTCTAACAATCACCAGCCAGTGGAAACTCTTCTTCCATTTACAACACAACAGGGCTCTGTGGATTGTTAGTGTAAATGTCAGCGAACATATTGACTGGTAGTTGTTAGGGAGGGTGCATCTCCCAGCCAGAAGTTAGTTGATGTGCACACGAGTAGCCAGGTAAATGATCTATATTTAAGGAGATATTGATCATTTACGCTGGCGGTGATCCATCAATATACCAGTGCCAGCATTAGATGATGTCTCTGCAGAAAGACAAAATTGCCCTTTTCAGATGTTTCCTATAAGATATCAAACTTTACATTTGGGTTTTGGTAAATGTTGCAGATTTCTGATAGGACCGCCACTGTATCACATGTGTTCAGTTATGGGTGAATGGTTTATGGTGTATGCACAGGGGAAACAGTTACTTTCTGGTTGAGACATCAAAAAGTTTTGAATACAAAAGAACTTAGGCAGCCCTGAGCGCTCTTGTTTGGCATATGGGCTCTTTTTACTTTTCATAGTGCTGACTGGATATTTCTCAGGATTGCCACATCTTTCTTTAAATAATTTGTTTCCAATTGATCCCTACAAAGAATCCAAAATGCTGTCCCCCTGCATTAAGTTTTCAGAAAGTTCTGCTTGTTTCCTATAAAGCAGTGATCTACATACAGAGGTCCAAAATACCCCTTGTTAATCGGAGCTAGAACTCTTGAACCAGCAAACATAATGAGATTTGGGCATTTGAAGATCGACCTTCAGTTTAGCAAGATGTGTGACATAAGCTCTTTTCCATTGACTTGTATTGTAGTCGTTTATTATTGGTCGTTCATAGATCCATCAGGCGGATACATTAATGATGTCTGCCAACCACTGTACACATCAGATTCTAGCCCAATCATTTTTAATGGATGAGTTTCATCTGATGTGTGTACCATGTAGAGCCCACTGTATTCCTTTACCCTCAGTCATCTATCTTCCATCCAGACATGCCCTATATTAGAGGCTTGAAAACAGGTAGGAAGAGCATCTACAGCTGAGCACATGATGCCTGGGAGTCCAGCGGGTTATGCTTCATGATTGTTTATTCTTTATCTCCAGTGTTGCACCAATAGCATTATTAGCATTGCATGGATTGTTATATTGTATGAGTCATGTATATGTATGGTGGGTATTACTATTTAAAAAATGGCAAATGGTCCTGGCTCACTTTTTACATGCTAGAGGAATAATGTCTTTAGCCCAAAGGAATTTAAAGAAAAAATTAAAAACTCCAAAAATGGGGAATCATCTCTGTCAAATCAAGCAGATTACTTTCAAGTTTTTAAACAACTATTTAATCTATGGACAGTCTTCAACCTTTACAAACAACCTCCGACCATTAAATCTTTGTGAAAGAACTGACCATCCAGTATGGATTTCTGCAGGTGATACGTTTTATTTTTCCAAAATAAGGCCAGTGTCAGGGCTGGCTAGTCATCAAATCAGGATTCATATTCAGACAGTATTTTTATGCCATATTTTATGAGTTGGGCTGCCACCTCAAACTTCCAACCACTGTATCACAACTAAAAAATATATTCATATAATGAAAAATATTCCTATAATGAACCAAGGACTTACACTTGTATGTCCATAAGGATTCTTTTTTCTTCTTCTACATGAATACCCCAGATGCAGTCCTGTCCTTTCCCATAGGCTTCAGGCCAGTTGGGGGAAAGCACCACCCCTGCAGAATCTGTGATTTCCCCACTGCAAACAGCTGAGACAACAACAAATTTGTTATTTATCTGAAAAATATAATTGTAACCCTTATGAATCAGAAATCTTTTATGTGTTTCTTTAGTTTTGAAAAACTAATAAAACATTATTTTTATTGTGTGTGTGCATGTATATATACTGTATATAATACAGCAACATGATTAGAGAGATATTTTTTTCCATGTATCTTTAAAAATCTATTTAAGAAACAGACAACAAATCTGTGTGTAGTTTTCTATCATGATATGATGTGGTGGACATTCTTGAGAATGGAGACACATACCATTCCCCTCTCTGCCCAAGACTAACTTTCAATGTTTCTTACCTCTGCATGCTGGTTCAGTCTCATTCCATTGAGGATCTCCAGAGTCTTGGCACTCAATGATGGTGGACCCTTGTTCTAGTGTATACCCTGGATCACAAGTGAACTCCACTACTGTTCCTACAGCAAAGGCAGGGTCACTGCTGGTGAAGTTACCATATTTTACAAAAGGTTCATAACAGTGACCTTGTTCATAGGCTGTAAAAGAGAGACACATAAAAATGAACTTTTCAGCAGTACTGGATCTCTGGAACTCATCATTGTAAAATGTGTTCTCGGCATGGCTGTAGAATCAAAATTAGCTTTAAATAGGAAGTAAAAAGGACAGTCTGTTTTTACCCTGATAACGAAGTGCCACTCCAGTAGAGGTGCCACTACTGTCAGTTGTTAGCTCTATAAAGAAGTGTCGTGCAGTACTGAGCAGGCCTTCAATTGGAAGATATTCCACCTCATAGGAGTCATAGATAGGTGGGGAATCTATTGTATTTCCATCTCGGATAATAAGCCTGAAAAAAATAATCAACAATGGGGTTCAATGGCCAAATGCAATTTTAATTGAAACCATGGTGACTAAAACAATTAAAAACAATTTTTTACACAAAAGACTTGAATAGTAATAATCTCCAAGACTGAAGAAGATAGACTATCATAGGAGAACATTAGTGATCCAGTAAACCTGGAATTAATCTGGTCCAAGATTAAAAAGTTTTGGTAACTAATAGCAGATGATTTTAAGAAATCCATTCCAGGTTTGCTGAATCACCCATAATAGTCTGTCTTTTTCAGTCTTGAAGATCTTTATTATATCAGGCCCAATCTGTCTAGCTACATATTTTATGTGTTGTGTTAATAAAAGCCAATTAGTGCCTCAGCCATACTATGGATAATCTATGCATGGGCTGATTACCATGGAAGATAGGGCAGGGAGGTTGGGGTTGAAAGGCTGATTGAGAGCAGTCTGCCTGCTTTGTTTCAGGACACCTAAATGTAAGTACATACGTGCAATAATTGTCGTTGAAAAGGATCTTTCGTGACTAACGACTGCATGATGCATGAACGAGTGCTGTACATATATCACCGTTCTGCCCTACGGAGAGGGGTGGTGGAGAATGGCAGAGCGGCACCCAGCTGCGCTCTCTCACCTTCACTTTTTTTATGATCGTTTGCTGTCTGTGGATCCGCCAGGACAGTTGTTCGAATGAAGGCAGACAAGCACTGTACACATGCCAGATTCTCGTCCGATATCAGCCCTGAGCCAATTATCGGACGAGAACCCTTGCACGTGTGTACATAGCCTAAGACTTGGGTGTAAAGATCCAATAAACAGTACACTATTTTACCAGCAAAAATGCATAAACTATGCAGGCAAGGACACAACAGTTTTTACATGTGAATGTAATACTGACAATGACCAACGTGCTATCTTTAGCCATGACCTTTACTGGCTATGCAGCAAACCAGCACCGGGCAGATTAGGATTTGGAAGACCTATTGGCATAGGATCTTCCATTTTCTAGGTTAAAAAGCCATCAGCGGCCATCAATGCCAAGTATATTGAAAAGCTGGTACCTTACTGGTAAATCTTTTAGAGTGTGGTATAATTAAATAACCATTTCCGAGTAGAGCCAGGCCATCAACAAGGCAACCTAGGCAGGTTAGCAGATTCAAGAAAGGAAGTGTCAAATTAAATATGATGGTGACATATAACAGAACAGAAAATAACAGACTAATGATAAGAGGTGAAATAGTGTGTGTGACCTACCTGTCATCATCCTCAGCTAAGGAGACCTTCTCAAAGTGCAGGTGAAGCCGCTGTGCTGCTGGAGCCTCAAGGACCCAGTGACAGGTTAGGTTATTGCTGTAGTTTCCAGGAAAGTTTGGTGAAACAAGACGTCCAGTGGTGATGTTTCTGATGAAACCTCCGCAGGCAGCTATTTAGTTGACAGGGAATAAGAATCATGTTCACATCACAACTTTTTTGATTCAAAAACTAAAACTTCTTAAAACTGAGCTCTGGGCATAAAATATTTATATAAGTATACTTATATATATATATATAATATATTTATATATGTATATTCCTTAATAACAACAAAATCCACTTTGTATGCACAAAATTATTATATAAAAGACAACATCATTACTGTGCTGCATATAGTCTGTAAAAATAGGTGGAGATGTGGGTTGGATCCAACAATTCCACCCGATACAGGCTGCCTGAAAAAAAAATTGGGTGGTTGTATAAATGAGCAGTCACCCTGCACTAGGAGAGAAATAAGCAATGACTAGTTTATATTACAAGCAAAAAAAGCTAAATCCTGGGGTTGTTCAAGCTGGATTACTGCACAGACCGGGAAGAGATACACAAAGGACGGCAAGATGCAAGCAAGAATACAGATGGCTCTTGTAGTTAGGCAATATTTGTGTAGCCCAGATTGCAGCTTTATTATTCCCTTGTTTCCAAAAGGTTATGATATTCCAATTTAAAATATCTATGTAAATACATTTCCTTTATTAATATGTTCTGGTGTACAAACAGGAGCAATTTACCATGTTGTATATGAGCTGAAGAATAGAACACGCCAAAGGCTGCACTCATGAAAGCAGCATTTTATTCTATGGAGACTACAATCCAATTACTAATCACTACATGCCTGCTTGTTTTGTGGTATGTAAATGAGCTTGTGCTGCCATAATATTGTGAATCTTATAATAATAATGACAAGAAAAAAAAGTTTCCTCTATCCCCCTATTTCACCTTGCTTTGTGAAGTCCTAATTAGCAATTAAACAGGTTATGCTAGAAATATGTGAACGTGATGTCGGACATGGTTTGAATGGTAAGGTGCTGTTAAGGAGTTCTAAACAATAAGAGGTATAAAATAGGTCACACTGATGGGTTTACTCATGAGTGTCTGACAGTAGTGTCCTTCTGTGCAGCTAGAAACTCTTATTATAACATTCAAAAATACAAAGATCCTAGATATTACAGGTAACAGGGCAATACAATATGTGGCAAATTAAGGTTACCTCTTCAGCATATTGCAAAAATGGAAATATAAGTATGGAGTTAACTTACTTATGGGTTAATTGACAAAATGTGAAAATACAACTGGCAATATATTATATGACAAATTAGGGTTATCTTTAACTCTTCAGCATATTGCAAAAATGGAAACATAAGTTTGGGGTAAAGTGACTTGGGGATGAACTGACCCTTTGAGAATTTTTAAATTCATTTCAATTGTTGTAGATTTAGGTCCACATGTAGTATGCTTTGACATTAGAATGCATCGCTTGCTATCCACAGGGTGGCTTAAAGTAAAGGAAAATGTTAGTAAAAAAATAATAATATTTATTTTACATTATATATTTTTTTTATTACATGATAATTAGAGATGACTGATCAGCCTGTCTAGGTAACTCCTAGCTTTAGGTTAGGAACAGGAAAAGACTATTTTTATATGTCAGGAGTGTCTAGTAATGAACTGCATATCTAGATATTATCGACACATTATTACAACAAGTACAATACAGTAAATAGAGTGCTTCACAAATATGACCCAATGTAGCACAGTTCTGTGGTCTCATTCTTATTTACCTATACACTGTGGAGCTCGGCTGCTCCAGAAAGGTCGGGTTGCATTTAGGCAGGTGAGTACGTGGGGTCCATGCAGCTGGTAGCCCGTATTGCAGTAGAAATATGCCTCCCCACCTGGGTGCAGACTAGTGACAGATACATCACCATAAGCTGGTCTTCTAGGGAATCCACAGCTCAGGAGATAGGCTGCAAGGTAAAAAAGTATTTATTAATATAGTTGTAATAATTGTTTTCATGTAAAATAGATTACAATTGTCCGCATATTACTAAAGAAGTACTATTTCAGTAATGTATTAAACCATTCTGGGTTCTTTCATAAGCTGGAGGCAGCTTTGATTGTCAGGAGAAGAATCCTTCTTGCACAAGGAAAAACCAAACCTGTATGTTTCTATTATTAGGAAAAGATACCTGCAGTATTACAGTTTTACTTCTGGACTAGTTTAGGGCTACATACACACGTGCAATAATTGTCATTGGAAAAGAACTTTCACGATCCTTTCCAACAACAAATGACTGCAAGATTCCTGAACGAGCTCTGTACATACAGCACAGTTATCAGACAAGAACCATTGCATGTGTGTACAGAGCCTAACTTCCTGTTTTCTGCATTTACAGTCTCTTGACTTATTCATTGGGATGTTGGAAAGAAAGGAAGAACGTGATGGCTGGAAAACACATGCAGCCATGATGTAAAGCACAGCATTACCTTGGCAGAAGACAAGACTATATGGAAAACAATGGTAGAAGCAAGTTCTAGTTTTGAAGTTCATCAAAGATTAAAAGCAGTCATGGTAGTGAAAAGGGGAGATGGTGGAGGATAACTCAGATTTGCTATGTAACCAGAAACTAAGATGAACAATGGCAAAGTTGAACATTACCCAGAAAGATGTTATTTAACCCTGGTCAAGTTTAGTTTGAAATTATGTAATATATAGGTGTGTTAACATAGAATGTTCTACATCCTTCCATATGTATCCAATTTTAATTCTGCCCTTGAAATCTTTGTTCTGTGTGTCAGCTTATTATTGTACAGAAACAAAGAAAACAATGGCTATGCAAAATGCAAATGTACAGTTTGACTGTATTAAAAAAACAAAACATTAAATACAATGCTGAAATTGACATGACATTGACATGTTCTTTCTGTTTCACATATAAACAAACCAAATAAAATATGTAAGAATTTCATTCAGTTTCAGCTTCGGCAAGTTTCTGACGATTGGAATAAATTTCCACACATGTTAACAAATTGCTTGTAATTTGGATTAAATGATCATTTTAATAGATCACTTACATCTACAACCCAACAAATTACACATTTGATTGACATTTTGAGCTGATCACAAAATGCAAAACAATATCATATATGTTGCATCATTCCATATTTTGATGATAGATCTTTTGTGTGCAATCATTTGTAACTAAATCGTTCATAAATGAATAGGTAAATGGCTACAATAAGTAGGATGTAATGCCCAGTAGCAGTAGTCATTTACATTTATGTCGCCTATATGACCGGCAATCATTTGACTGTGTACTGGCCAAAAAGTGTTGAATTATCCTAAAATATGTAAAGATGACTCTGTATGTGAATAGAGAAGTGGAGGGACTGTGGGCTGGGACTAACACTGCTTGATGAGCAGAGCCAAAGTATTTGGACCAGCTTTTCTAATATGTCTGTCAGCTTGTTTGTTCAACCCAACAGGTCAAAGGTCTCATATAGATCAAGGTATGATGTGGCTGAAAATTGCTAGCTAAAAATATAAAAAAGCTTCATATCAATGGATCCCCTCAGATTCCTACTATACAGCACAATTAGGCAGGCCAGAATGGAATCAAAGCTGACAGCTTTCATTTCTGAAACAGGAGCTAAGTCAGCTAGGTTCCAAGCCTTCCGAAGCTAATAAATCAGACTCTGGTCGTCACAAAGGTGACTAGGGAGCGGGATCCCCTGTTACCAAAGTTTTCTGTGTCAGTGGGGTTACTTTTTTAACTATTCCCGCTGGTTTTACCGATAGTGTACATTAATGTTATTAATACTGTTTTCCATTGACTTTTCTAGTGAAATTTGGGGATTTGGATCCTAATAAACATTTCTTGCTTTATCAATGGGCCTGTCTAGGCCATGGCTTGCAGTGTTAAATAACACTGAAGGTGTGTGTATCTCAGGCAGAGGTGCTTGAGCTGAAGTCACAGTGATGGATTATCTGAAATAAAGTTATAATGCCCCATCTCCATCTTGCGGTGGATTTCCTGGACTGGGTGCTTGGCACCACTCATTAGCTCACAGTTTGATAAATTATCTGTGCTGCTTCCCTAATGGGACCTATAAAATATTTCCTCTGTGTCTATGGCACTTCCTTCAGAACAAAACAGATAGCGAGGGGAGAGATCTCTTGAGGGGAATTGGCAGGGAATGGAGAGTAAATGTGGAGCTTCAGTCACAGTACGTGCACAGTGATAGATTTCTTCCTTTTTATATCTGCAGAGAATGGTAAACAAAGCAGGAATACAAATCTGCAACAAAAACACATTACTTGTTAGAAAGGGTCAAATGTACTCATTTTTCTGTCATAGTCATCGACTACAGTGAAAATACTGTTCTTTCTGGTGTGTCAGGATAACAACAGCCTGGTGTTCCTTAACATAACCAGGGCATGATTTCCACAGACTGCAGATAAAATAAATAGGGCCTTTGCATCCTTTTATAAACTTGTCATCAGCTTACACAGAAGTAGGAAAACATTATATATAGTAGGAAATCTATAGTAGGAAACATATTATATATGTATATATATATACAGGGGCTGACATAGGGAGGTGCAAAGTGTGCCCAGGTCTACTTCAGCTAACATAAAATATTTCTCATAAAATCAAGAGCAGGCTATTAGGGATTCCCACAAAATTTCAGAGTAGCCCTGTTGCCTTTTATTACCAGACTCTGTGCCATGCCCCCCTTTCCCCTATTATATAGATGAACTCAAAGAGTGGCAGATGTTGAAGTCAACAAACTCATTGGACGATCTAATGCCAGCCTAAAATTCTGCAGCATTCTGCAGGGTTGGCAAATTTAGCAAGTGGGATAGATGTTCAACAACTAGACTCTGTGTCCTGAAATGATTTGAAAAAGGAAATATGTTCTTTGAGGTTATATTTATTGTAGTATTGTTTAAAGTTTTTTTATTTTGTATTGTTTTTTATTAAATTTTACACAAATTTTATAAATTCTTTATTAACCTCCCTAGCGGTAACCCCGAGTGTGACTCGGGGTAGAAAAAAGTTGCTAAAAGTGGTTACCCCGGATCACACTCTAGGTTGGAACACCTAAGGAAGGTTAGTAAATAGGGCGCTTACCTGATCCGCCGGGGTCCCGCGCCGTCAAGCGCAGCGATCTTCGTCTTCTTTCTTCTGCCTGCTTCTGCATTCAATGAGTCACCAGGGGAGTTCCCGGTGACGTTGGTGCATGTGTACGTCCCGGCCGGGCGAGGTGGGAAATTAAAAATTCATTTGTATTGCATTCAATACAAAATAACTGTATTGAATGCAATACATTGGATTTTTATGTGTAAAATTTTTTTTTTTAAATTAAAAAAATTAATTAAAATTTTTAATTTAAAAAAAATTAAATTTTTTTTTAAATATATAGATTTTTTAATTTATTCAAATTATTGTTTTTAAATGATTTTGTGTTTCAAACTTTATTATTCTCATACTATTATATTATACTGTAAAATAAATTTTCATGAAAAACAATGTACCGCTTTTAGACATATAAAACCGGAAAGAAATGAACCGCTAGGGAGGTTAAAAAAGTCAATACAGGGTATGTGACAAGCAAAGGTTTTTCTCTTATTGGGCCTGATTTAATAAAGCTTTCCAAGGCTGGAGAGGATACACTTTTATCAGTGAAGCTGGGTGATCCATCAAACCTGTAATGGATCTGGTCCAGAACTTAAAACATTTGCTAACAAATAGCATATGTCTTTTAAGAAATCTATTTCAGGTTCACTAGATCACCCAGCTTCACTGATGAAAGTGTATCTTCTTCCACCTTGTAGAGCTTTAGTAAATCAGGCCAATTGAAAGATTGGAGAGTGATTAATTTAGATGTGTAAGTATAAAATAAGTTTTAGCTACTGAACTCTGTAAATAACAGGATTTGCTTCAGTAAAGCAGTTAGGATTAGCCTGATAAACATATAAATCTGAAAATAACTACAGCTACCTGCTGAAATCATAAACTTGAAATATTCATCTGTACATTTTTTATTTACCTGAAGCCCATATATTTAAAAAACACTGCATTTCCTTGACATTCAGCCCTTTTTATGTTTTAACTTATACACCTGGTAGCTAGTTTTAGATATTCACAATTTTCATTTTTAAGCCTGTCCACTACAAGAATCAGATAAAATTTAAGTAACTACTTCCTCAATGCATACTTTGCTTTTGATGCCTTGCTCTGCCCTTGGGTACATGTCTACTACCCTGAGGTGCAAAGTTATCAATCACGCTCAGTCTTTTCTTGAGGTCTAGGAGTTTGGTATGTATTTTTGAGTATGCAGGATGCCCAGAAAAACAGAGATCTTTTGCCTTGGCAGGGTAACAATCTTTCTCCGTGTACTAACTTCTGGACACCATCTATTCTCATAAGTGGAGTGGGTTCATCACCCAAAAGTTCTGATGCCAACAATGAACAAATACTGATACCCAAACTGCCTCCTTGGGTGATACAGCTCTGACTCCTAAAGTCAAGAATCAGATTCTTCTGTTGACACCCCAACTTCCAGCATTCCTGGGACACATAGATTCTGGCCAAGCCCCAATCTAAGGTGGTCAAGTTTGGAAAGGTTCAGAGTACACCCCGCAATGGAGGCAATGGCAGGCAGCTCAAGGCCCCAGAGGGATCATGCCCCACAGGTCCACCCTGTTATTCACACATGGCTCATCTCCACTCGGTCATGTTCAGGCATTTATACATTCTTCTTAACCCATCTTCCTAGGCAATATCCTCATTAATTGGTAGCAAATACCCCTCACTTAGGACAGGTTCTTTCTGTCACACATCGTGCTAAAAGTCCTCCCAGGAACTGAGAAAAAGATCAATCACCACGTTAGTAGACTTGTCCTTCAGAACGTAGAGAAATGAAACCTCTGGCTGACTAAATACAGCACAAATGCCAAATAAATAGCTACATTTGAATTAGAGACTCCTCTACTTGGTAGAATGTTCCTACACTGTACAGTGAACTGAATAGTAAAATACAAATAACATACAAACAGCAATAAACCTGACAATGGCTCCAACCCTTTCCTGTTCTGTCTAAAATCTTATAGCAATGCTTTAAAATGTGCAAAACCTTTGCTTGGTAGGAATGGTGTTATACTCTACATATTTCTTGGATTTTTTACAGATGTTATTAAATAAACTTTATGGGCTAGCCTTGAATATTGGATTTCCCCGTTTCCTTCTAACTGAATTGATTTCTATAGTATTGATCCCAGCATCAAATCCTCTGACATAACTGAGATGCTGCTGATATTCCAGAAACAAATTTTCCTTTTTGATGCTATCAACAACTGATGCTATCTATTGGTAAATTGCAATGTGTTTTTTGTACTGATCACTACAGAGAACCTCACCCCCTACCCATATAAGAAAAATCAGTATGCAAATCATAATAAAGTGTAATAAATAAGTATGTAAGAAAGTGTGTAAGCTAAAAAAATTCTCAAAACAAGGAATAATAAAATTACCATTTAATATACCATGTAAGTTTAAACAATGAATACCAAATAATTTATATAGCAATTTACTGTTTCTGTCATCTAGCTACTTTTTACTATTTTAAGTGTATACACATTTGCAGAATAGTAAGTATAAAAAGAGATAGCTAATAGCTAAGTTAGTTTTACTGCTTTCCCAACACGATCAATAAATCTTCTTATGTGTTTTTAGATTAACCCCACAATTGAGTGACATCTTATCAGCATCACATTTTTTATCTCTTTAAATATTTCACCCCCCTGGAATGTTACGCTACAGTTGTTCCAGATCAGCCCAAAAGATGGCAATAGAGGACAATGGACTACACCACCAAAGGGACTGCAAAGAATCTGAGAAAACATCATTTGTCTAACAGTAGCACTTGACCTGAGGATCAGAATAAACTCCTCAAAGATTGTCCTGTAATACATTCCCTTAGTCATAAGTGTAACCAATTATTTTGTACATTGATCCCATGAGGATCAGAAATCCCACTCAATCTGACTGCTTGTTTAAAGAGACATTGGGTGTGTTCATAACACAACGCCCATTTAAGAATCCTGTAAATAACAGCGGTGGTTGGAAACATTACTCATGATTTTTAAAATGTTTTTTTTCTGAAGGAGAAAAAAAACTTACTTGAAAGTCCCCTTGGTGAACATTACTCTAATTGTGGAGAGCATTACTCTACATTAAATGTTAATTGTACCGATGATAAAAAACATTTCATGCCTTGGCATCAGCTCATTTTGCACTTTTGTCATTTTTTTATTTTGTATTTTTTGCAAAGCCAAACATAATATTGCAATCAGACCATTTCATTATATTAATCATCTCTGAGCCCTACATTATCAATTAAACAGTTGTGAGATAGGAACAAAATGCCACACTGTTCCTCCTGGCACAATATTTTTAAAGCCCCAACTAGTAATTCTGTTTTTATATTTATGCCAAATATTTTCAGTGAGGAGACTGGGCTGATAAAATGTATGCATTCCTATCTTTCTGGCACCTTTACGTGACCTCTTTTTTAAAAAAAAGTTTATTCTATAAAGGGTTTGGAGAGCAATGTGCAAAGTACAGCAACTCATGCAGCCAATCAGAATCCATGTGTTTCCTGACAATAATAATCTGAAATCAGATTGTATGCTATGGGCTGCTGCACTGTACACATTATCATTGCTTGTTGTGCTGAATAAACGCGTTGAAATAGATGAATGCCAAAGAAAAATTGAAAAGGGAAATTCGTACACAAGAGGAATAGGAAAAGCCTTGTATTTCAAATGTTCTTTTTTTGATTTTTGTTAGTTTTCTGGTTTCTGGTTAGATGAGTGTGATCCCTAAATAACATATTAAACAATAAAATAATTATGTAGGAAGAAAATAGAAATGATGTACTTTAGACTGAACATCAGATATAAAAGTAAAACATTAATGCAGCTGTACAAATAATAATTGATCAAAAAATGCATTTTTCAATGCAACAAACAGTGTAAGTACAGCAGAAGTAGGATTTGCCCCTTGTAATCCCATTACAGCAGCACTCAGACTGGGTGCCGTAGGAGTAAATCATGTATTCTTTATGTAAATGCATTGAAGTGCCAGGAAGGAGTGCAGGTAAATATGGTGGTGGCGGTGGGTGGGGGTCATAAATAACATTTAGAGACTGAGTCACACTTGTTAAATGTTAGCAAGATGACAGCTAATCTTAGGGCATTGGCTAAATAGGCTTGCAAATTTTGAAAAAAGACATTTTTTTTATGGCAAAAAACCTAAAACCACACTATGAAGCATTGTGGACAGCTCTTTATTAAAAAAATACAAATGTAAGATTAGAATTCAGAATAGCTCAGCTAAACTTATGACACTAGCTGCAATATATGTAATCAGTGGGGATGCCAATATTTGCAAATCATTAGCAGTCTAAGACTTTAATGCTTTTTTCATTAAACAAGGTTCAAAAAGGTTATTTTATGAGGAAGGCTTTAGGGTTTTTACAATCCATAAACTAACATAAAACAAGTTTACGCAAGGCACAATCCGAGGCACATCGCTCACACACATCTATATAACTAATATATTAAATTTGTTGTACTACAGATGTTATCAAATTCTGTTTTCTGAAAGGAGCTCTCTGCTAAATGTTTCGTATCACCCAGCCAGGACAATGACAGCAAGAGTTAATACACCATGGCTGCCCGCTGTTATAGACTGGCAAGTGCCAATTAAAGTGATCAGTGTTTCTCCTAAACCTTGTTTATTGGAAGACATAAGTTAAGAGCTGGGATATCTTTCTGTGTCATTGTGATATATTGATATTTATCCAGCCAGGTTAAACACTCAATCGGTAGCAGCCAGCAGCTCAATAAAGGCCATTAGGGAAAGGAACCACAGAAATGCTGTAAATCCCTAGAGGGGAAAGGCAGCAGCAGGATGCATATGGTACAGCTACAGGCAGAACAGCACAGAGTTACAGGGAAAGGCACACAATGAGCCATTACGTTAAAATGCATTATGCTATAAGTTTTCTTAAGGTTTACAGATCCCTGTGGACCTTTTCTGATCTCTATTAAACAACAGCTATTAACTGAACAAACTGGCTACTTGTTTGTCCACCCATTGTGCCTAATTGGAAGCCCTTTTCTCTGTTATCTTCATGCACTATAATAAATTGTAACAACTCTCCTTCAAATATTATAAATAAGTGTAATGGTATTATAATATATTACTTTCTGAGTGTTTCTACCTAGTGATTCTTCCAATAAGTTATTATGTTGTACTTCTTGTTGTTGGATACTCTTTCCCAATGTGAATTATAGGCATAAAGCATGTCTGAATGTTCAAATTGAGACCATTCTAGCTCTCATGCAACCCTATGGCAAAAACTAACACGTGGCAGGTGTAGTCCAGTAGAATGCACAGTGAAAAGTTTAGGAGAATAAAATGTTTGTGTGGGTTTCCTACAGATGCCCCAGTTTCCTCCCACATACCAAAAAACATGCAATTAGGTTAGTTGGCTTCACACCAAAACTGACCTTAGACTATAATAAAGCCATATGACTATCGTGGGACATTAGATTGTGAGCCCCTTTGAGGGACAGCTTGTACAGTGCTGCAGAATATGCCAGTGCTATATAAATACTGTATAATAATAATAATGGAGGACTAGAAGATCATTATGGGTTTATCAAAGATAGGTCATGGCTCACTAAAGCGATCAGCTTTTGTTAGGAGGTTAGCTCATCTAGTTTCATCATTGCATATAGCAGACTAGTACAGAAACTAAGTTTGGAAGATTAATTTCTGTACATGGGCCAGGTTACAAAGGGCATCTGGCAATGGCACATATTCCAAATGGATAGAAGTTTTAAACAAGAATCAGTGTAGGGCCCACTTCTTTTTTGTTTTTTGTTAATGATCTGGTGGATGGAATAGTTGTGTTCATTTTTTTAAAGCCACCAAATTATTTAGTATAACAAACAGGACAGTAACATATTACATAAAAGTCTTGGCCCACTCCATGAGTATAGAATTGGCTCTATGGCCCATATCCTAAATAAGGAAAACAGACCAAGAAGGATTTGTCAATTCTGCTTCATAGTAATGTAAAGAGCACCACTTGATTTGGAGAAGGTACAATAGTAAGGTGCCCGAATAATAAATGATATGGGAGATCTGACATAAAATGAATTTAAATTAAAACTGAGCAAGTTTAGTTAAAATAGTGAATACAAATGAATAGATGTGTCTAAATGTCAATGTAAAGATTTGGCATATAAACCTTTATCCCATAAGACATCAGTGTTATTTGAAGGAAAGGAAGATTTTGCCATAGGAGGTTAAATTGTAGAATACATTATTTTAGTATATGGTCACAGCAAGGTCAATAAAAAATGTCAAGTTTTGATAGCAGCCTGGCAGATTTTTTTTTCTTTTGACTCCTTTTTCCTCATTTTTATCAAAAAAGTTTAGAGTTTGTTAGAGGTTAAAAAAATCAGTCTTTTAACTTTTTATTTAGTGGCAGATACAGACTGCATCTTAGAACAAATTGGAGTTTCTGTAAATTAAACTATCACTAGAATATATTATAATGTAACATTTTTATATTTTAAGAGGTGTAAAATGAAAGTAGTACAAATGAGTGATAACAGCAGGGTTGACAAAGCACATTTTATAGTTATTAATATAGAGAATCTAAAATATTGCAATTTTTAACTCAATAGATCCCATTTCCTTCAATAGATTCTCCAACAGCAAAAATTTGGCACACAGTGGTAAGGAACTGAGGCTTTGATAACAGCTTAGGGGGAGGGGTCAGATACAAACCCAAACTAAAAAGTCACTCTAAGCCTATGCACACCAAATGAATTATTTATTTTAAGTAAAGATTGTACATTTATATCCAGAAAGGCAGAGTATAATGTACAAAACTAAATCAATGTAGACAAACCAATCTATTATTCTACAACTTGAATCCAAAGAGTCATATAGTAAAGTATATCTTTCCAAACTTTTTTTCCTTGTGGATATAGTAGAAAAAAGATGAGGTGTGGGAAGCTAAGTTTCTTAGAGTAGAACATGTTCTCGCAATGTAAAAACAATGATTCTCCCCAGACAGCTTTCCCAGGAGTGGGGGCTGAAGGTCAGCTTACTCCTCAAGTAAAGACTGCATGTGCAAAAAATAAAATTGCCAAAAGCATACCTTTTAAAATAAAAATTCATTTTTTGGACTCTTAAACCGTAAACAACCAACACGTTTCGGGTTTAAAGAGTCCCCCTTCATCAGTGTTTGGTAATGTAAAACAAATTGTGTACTGGACTGACGGAATCCAGAGTGGTAATTAGTATGAGAATTATAGAAGAAATATACATAAATTGGGAAGAAATCTTCTAAAAGTGAGGGATATTACCTCTAGATCATCAGTTGTCACTAGGACAAATTGGGGCAGATGTTTTCTTAATGAGAAAAACAAATTTAAGAGGTTATATCCCCTCCCCATTCTATCAAAAACTAAAAATCAAGCGATGGCTTTAGATACACTTTAATGTACTTTGTAAAACATCTCTGTTCTGGGCATTGGCTTAATGAAATCTGTGTTTAAGAACCCAGTAGGTGCCACTGCGTTATTATCCTAAGACCCGAAAAATAACTTTTAACTGAACAAATTGCAAAATATTGGCACCCAGTCAATTTCTGGAGCTACATCTTAGTTATGGTTTTAAAAGTTGGCACATTTCTGTGCCTAGATTACAATAAGACCAATGTAAGGTGAAGCTCAAGTGGTAATACCAATTGCAGGGCCTCTAATGGTAACAATTTTAATTAGTATAGGTGAGAGTACTATTAATTATAGTCAAAGGGTTTACAAATGTTCCTCCCAGTCTACTAAAACACTTTATTGACTCAATCTGTATCAATTACTTTTAAATAATTGGTTGAAGAAAATGTAATTTGTCTGCATATGTCTACACACAATGGGCCTGATTTATCAAAGCTCTCCAAGACTGGAGAAGATAGACTATCATAGGAAAACCTGGGTGATCCAGCTAAACTAGAAGTTGTTTCAAATGTGAGCAATTGGTATTTTTTTTAAAGAGTACCAGAATATACAACATATTTAAATGGGTAAATGTATAAAATGATGAAAAAGTGTTTCTATCAGAAAATGTAACATATAACATATTGGAAAAAATAACTAATTATTTCAATGTGCAGTCCATTTTAGATGCTCATTTCAGAAGTATTGTCTTAGACAGTACAGGACTACTGTCCATGTTTGAGGATTATCGAGGTTCCTGGTGGAAGAAGAATAGCAGATATCCAGGACATAGAAGTAACAGGTGAGATCAAAGTACAGATCAGGGGACAGTGCAAATACACTAAGACTAGGGGAACTAGGGGAACATAGTTTGAATTAAAGCTTTTCATCATTAGGATTAATGATATCTAAATTACAAGGCAGGTGAACACATATTTTATGATTTTGTTGTCCACTGTAAACTGTATAAAAACCTAATTGTGTGCGGAGGTAGAAGAACGCCCACTGCCTCAATAAAAAGACAAAATCAAAACCTATGTCTGCTGGAAAAGTATTAATATTTATTGACAATTAGCTGTTTTGGGCATCCACTCAACATGTTTCTTCTTCAAAAGACATCATCATTAATGTGTCAAAGCCATTAAAAGTACAATTCATCTCCTTCACAGAAATCATGTAACCATCCTGTAATGTGGGGGAAGATTTGTCCAACCACACTTGAAGTACATAAGGGAGTGAGGTGGACCTTAACATAAATGTGAAACAAATAGTATGTATGTGAAAGTTAATAAAAATAATACTCAAGTAAAGTAGCTTCCTTCAGTAACAACTAGAATGGCACTTTTTTTGTACAATATAGCTTTGTAAATCAGGATTTATTTTATATGGTTACTCCATTACAACAACAACTATATAAACCGGTGTTCGTCAACCCCGTTAATACTGGGCAACCCCTTAAAAAAACTTTCAGGTCATCAGGAAACCTCTTCTATAAATATTAGATCCACATATCACATCACAGTACATAATTTTGGTGATTGGTGCGTAAAATGAATCTTTAGTGCTGAAACCCTTACAAATAGCCAAAAAGATCATTGGTGTCAGTGGTAACTGACCTAAGAGGTGCAAACTGCTCATGGCACAAGGAACCCCTAGCAACCTCTTGAAGAACCTTAGGGTCCACGGAACACTGGTTGGGAAATACTGCTATAGGCATTTTAAAATCATAAAGATTTATAGCATAATGCTGATCCCTCTTGTGATCTACCTCCCCATAATGTTATATAGTAGCATAGTATAATGGGGGTTACACCACTTATCAGAGTCTGTACAGTACATAATTTGTGCCCAGTCTGCCCTTTGGACAATATTAGTGAATATCCTCAGCCAAATAATTTTTTTTTAATTTACTCTCTCCCTTTCCACTTCACATAAACTAAGGTATGTTTCGCAGCATTTAGAACATCTATTTATCTTTTTAGAGACATCATTTTTACATTTGTAAGCATTTACACAATAAATGTCAGCTCCCCTGAACTCAGTGGGAAACCCTCAGATCCCTGCTGTTATAACAGGACATAAAGCAGACAAAAACTATTTTAGATTAAATCCAGAGAATCTCTTAAAAAGGGCTGAGAAAGGAAGTTGTTTTTAAAATAAGTAATCCCCAGGTTCCCATTTAAAGGGCACATTGAGAATCCCTGTCTATTCTCTTCCATCACCCTGTACATTTATTTCAATAGAAGGTGCTGCTATGTATCTGTGTTCCAATAAATCTTTAAGAAGCCAGTATGCAGTTAATGTCAGTGTAGGAGGGGGCGGAGGGAGCAGACAGGATGTCAATTACCCCAGTTGGAGATCTAGCCTCAGGCAGAGTCTGCCGTTCAGCAACCTTTCACTAATATTGGTCATATTGGATCTGAACTTTACTATGTTACTTTAAATAAGAATTTTTATTTTCTTTCTTGTTGCCATCTAATTGTGTTATGTCAGGTGTGTAAATTTAGCACCATCTGTTCTGCTTTCTAAATATCTCTGTAAGTGCGAGTACTGTCAGAACAAAGTGACAACCTGACTCTGCTATTATCTTCCTTCATATCCAACACTGTAGAGAAAGCCCTCTCCCTCTTCTCCCTTAATTCTGACCTGTCCGTGTTCTGTCTTACCCCAAAACCCAGCACAGCACATGTTACTTCCAGATGTATGTGATTAGGAAACGTTTATTTGGCATATATAAAATGCACTGGTTATGACAAGACATCTCTTCTGTATACCAAAACAACCCTTTTAGATTGTAAGCTCTAGGGATGAGCGAGTGATTTTTTAAAACTCGATCTTGCGGCGAATTTGGCCGTTCACGCTTACCCAAATTGTAAGCGAGAATGGCCGGTGTAAATTTGCCGGTCAAGCTCGAATCATTGATCAGCTTGGTGTGCGATCCCCGGCAATAGTGGTTAAATGGGTGACAAGTCTCCCCATTCAAAACCTCTAGTGCTCCTCTGATTGGCTGAGGAAAGCCTTCCTTAGCCATTCAGGGAGTACTAGAGGTTTTGAATGGGGATACTTGTCCCCAATTAACCTCTAGTGCCGGGGATCGCAAACAGGATTCCCAGGGCTGCAAGAATGATTGCAGCTCTGAGAATCCACTGCGAACCCCAGGGGAACTAAAGGGTTAATTACCCTCTATTGCCCAGGGATCTTCTCAATGAATGTGGCTGTGGCGGGGATCGCACACTGTTCTCAATGAATGGTGGCCAAGACCGCATTTTTTGAGAAGATACCCGGGCACTGGAGGTTAATTACCCTCTAGTGCCCCAGGGATCGCAAACAGGAGCATTCCCAGGGAATCCTGTGATTCCCCTGTGAATCCTCCTGTTATAACTTCCTCGATCTTCTGATGGTTTCGAGAAATCGGTTCACCGAAATTTCGGGGAACCATCGTTAGTTCAAGGAATTTTTTGAGAAAATGCCCGAGGCATCCTTGCTCATCCCTAGTAAGCTCTCCCGGACAGGGTCCTCTCCTCCTCCTGTGTCACTCTCTGTATTTGTTACCCCTATTTAATGTACAGCACTGTGTAATATGTCGGCGCTATAAAAACACTGTTTATTAATATTAATAATAAAAGGACAGGAAGTGTGTTAGGACTGCAGAGAATCTCAATCACAAAGGTAAACTGGGCAGAGCTGATTAGACAAGAAACCCCTTTGATTGATATATTGAACAGACCAGAAGGGACTAAATAGAATACATTTTTGCTTATGATTGTAGCAGAAATATTGAGGCTTTCTAATGCTACCACTAGAGAGCCACCTAAGAGTTAAACTTTTTTTTACTGAATACATGTGGATGTACAGGTGGATTTGTCTAGTCTGTGTCCTTGTGAACATCTTGAGTCCTCCTTCCCACACTTGACCTGATAAAAAGAAAGTTATGGCTGTTATACCCCAACAGGTCATGAGGAAGAAAGCAGCTGGTAATATACAAATTATCTCATAGTAACATAGTAACAGCACAACGTGACAAGAAGGTTTGGCCAAAATGAGTCAGCAATAGTGATGTAATTATTTAACTAGGTAAGATTATAGTATATTTGTTAACTTCAGATATCATAGAATTGAGTACTGATGCTGACATTTTCTGGATATGTGTAAATAAATGCTTCTCCTTGCCTGACTCCTTCCAGTTAGATGAAATGAAAATGTGCCCTCCCTGGGGTAAACCGAGTCGTGTAGGAACTGATGCTGTTTTGTACACATCCAATAATGATAAGTACTAACTTTTAAGTTAGCAGTGTTTTGTGTCATTTTACAACCCTTTCTGACACTTGTAGTCCCACAAATACTTCCACCTTGTTACAATGGTTTTCAATTTAACAACAGCTTTGTAAGTTAATAATTTTATTCATTATTGAATATGCAGTATCATAAAGGTGATCTGCAAAGTGCAGTACCCAATAAGAAATAAAAAAAAAAATCTGACTTTCAGAAACTAAAATTTGATGGTGTGGGAGTCTGATCTTTTCACATTCTCACTGAATAAACCAAATGTTATGTTGCAGATCTAAACCTCCACCACCACCATAATAATCAGGAGGCACTTCCGGTCACAGTCTTCTTTTGGGAGTTTTGAAAGTCAGACCCAAGTTTTCCAAGTGAAATGTTCTGATCAGAGCTGTCTTATACCTACAGGCAGATACTGAGGACACTGAGCCCAAGACTCAGCTGAGTCAGCTCTCCCAATTGGTCAGATGGATGGCTGTGATAGGTTTTGATTTGGAGTACAACATTCTGAGAACTGCCACAGTGTGATGACCAGCGAATGCAATCTGCAGACAAAAATGACACAAGGACAAAGATCCATAGACTCCCAACACCTATGCAGTAAAAATGAGATGTCAGCCATAAAGGAGAACTACAAGGACAGGAGCCATCTTCAAATATTGTATTAATATTAAAATGCACGGCTCCGCGTTGGAAGACTGTCACACTGCAAATACAGCTCTCCTTAAAATTTTCTGTTTGAACAGAAGTGTAATCATTGTGAGGCTGATGCACCATTTAGATTGCAGACATTGAAAGGTATCACAGGATAAAAAAGGAAAGCTAGTCAAAAACTATCCATCCTTTAAATTCTCATTGAAGGAAAAATACACTCCAAAATATTTATTGTTCATAATATATTATATAGCTGCTACGCAAGCCATTTTTAAATGTTATGGTATACAAGTGATACCATAGTGATTTTTTTCTGCAGCCAGCCATTGTTTTTCAGAAATAATTTAAAGCTAAAAATAAAACTGTTTATTATTGCCTTCTCTGTTCCCCACCTCATCAAGTTAATAACATATACATGAATGTTTAACAATACATTTTAATTTCTATTATATATCCTTATTTAATGTACAACACTGCGTAATATGTTGGTGCTATATAAATACTATTTAATAATAATAATTTATTTTAGATGTATTAATATCATCCCTGGGTCTCTGTGCTTTTCCATGCAATGCAGGCAGATAATGGCTTATAGGAGGTGCCAGCAGTGTACGTATCTTGCTGAAACTATCATAGCACCCTGTCCCATAAGCCCACAGCACCAATGCAAGCAGTGAGATGCCTCTTGGGTTGAGTTATGCAAATATCAAACGCCTTGCTCACATTTTTTCTAATTTATGTTTATTTGCATATATTAGCAGTACTTAAAATGCATTTAATAAGTTTCGATTTTAGTGTTTTTTAAATTTTTAATTTGCTTTGAGTGTTTCCCTAATGAAGCACCAGTAACATGACAACAAACACCTGATTGGCATCAGTAAATTGGTTATATAAAAAAGTTGATACCTGAATACATCTAATCTCATTATTTTTTTTTGTTTATTTATGAGCGTGTTCACATCAGGAAAAAATTATTTCAGAGGGGTTGGTGCAATAATAGGAGGGTCAAGGCTGATTTGGACAGAGAAAACTATGATCTGGTGGAGGATACAGCAATTAAAATTGGTCCACTTTTTCCATGTATTTCCAGTAAAAACTGTCTATAGCAGCAAGCAAACAAAAATAGACTTTAGATTCCAAATGCCAGAAGATTCCATCAGGTAGGCGGCCATGAAATACATACATAGCTCTTATTTAGCACTTAGGGTTTTCCAGAAAGAAAAATTACACAGAGACAAATGTTAATGAAGTCAAGCACATATGGTCAAACAAAAACCCCTCAACCATTTTTGCCTGAAATGGTTAAAATAGACATTCTGATACCACAAAAAATTCCAACTGGTTCCCTGAACCACACTAATAACGTCCTTAGTAAATTTAATTTACGATAATCCCTTACTAAATTCCAATTTTTATCTGTTGCTACCTCCTGTGATATTCCAAAACAGATTAATTCGTAAAGCGCTGAGAGAAAAAGAAATGTAGCATCAAACCACATGCAATAAGGAGATGGTGCCCACTTTTCTGCCCTAATTCTGACACAGCTGCACACATTATAAATAGGAGTGCGCGGGGGAAATTCACTAAACTTGATTTTGGCATAAAAACTGCCTCTAATTTCAACATTTGGCATCGATAGGTGAAAGTAATTTAACACAGAAATTAGCTAAAAAAACAAACTTTTTGTCGCTATGTGACATGGCTTTGTATAACTGCATCACAGTATGATTTTCTCTTTTCTTGCCTTTTTCGTCCTAGCCTTGTCTGCAGTATGCATGAAATATGTGAAACATTGGTACTGAAGAACTGGCAAATAGCTACAAAAGTATACTTGAAAGATCCATATGGAGACACAGTTAAGTTACGTACACACGTCAGATTTTTATCGCCCGATAATCGGCATCGGCCAATTATCGGGCGAAAATCTGCCGTGTGTACAGTCGGTGTCGTCCATCGTCCGGACGACCGACCTGCCGGATCCACGGACGATGGACGACAGCCGATCCTAATGAAAGGGAAGGGAAGAGCGCGCAGCAGGGTGCCGCTCCGTCGCTCTCCCCCTCCCCTCTCCATAGAGCATGAACGGTGCTGTATGTACAGCACCGTTCATGCATCGTGCACTCCCTTGTCGTTGGAAAGGATCGTGAAAGATCCTTTCCAACGACAAAAATTGGAAGTGTGTACGCAGCTTAATTCTCCACTTTGCATGTTGATAGCTTGTGTACCATAACTGCAACCTGCTCAGATATACCTAAAACTTTAATTTTATTCTACTAATTTTGATTGGTGATTGCAGAAAAAGTGGCTAACAGGGTATTGGAAACAAAGACTGCTGATCTCCATTGTGTCCAATGGTGTTGGGCTGTCAAGGCTACAAACCCTGACAGGTGGCATGGGATTACCTGGCAAGTGATGATTAGTCTTTGCCAGAGCATCCCGCAAGGGGAGATGAGCCAGTAACCATAGTGGTCATCAGGCTAACTGTGCTGCTGGGACCTACCCAGGTTATAGCCACCCGGCTCTCTCTACCAAGGAGGAGCAGTATCAAATAACTTTGGTGTAGGAACAGTTGGCTAGCAAGTACAGGACAAGCTGGATCCCTTTAGAAAGTATAGAAGTGGAAAGATCGAGGTCCGGGCTGGCAAGAATCAAGGTCTAACCGGTTTGGGGTCAGGGTGGGCAGCAGATGATAATCAGTCAGGACAATGCAATATCAGGGCATGAGGCAACTGATAATCAAAGTCAGGATGTTCCAAAGTCAGGGCCATAATAAACAGGTAACAGAGTCAGAGTTGAGCCGGGGTCAGAAATCTATCAAAGCAGAAAAATTCTGGGTAAAGGATCCAGCAACCTGCACCTAGGAGTACAGAGGTTTACACAAGACTAGCATCCATAAGTAGGACAGGATCATAACTGGGAATTAATAGATAAATTGGCTTTAGGACACATTCTCTAATCTAATGCAGAGATTGACAGAGTGCATATGGCTAAAGGGATGCTGAGGATGCTAAAAGCTGTTAAACCAGGGGTCATCAAACTTTTTTGGCCACTAGGCCATTTCAGGGGTGGGCAGGAGCACAGTAGGCCAGACTCTCTCTCGAGTCCCACCCTAATGGCTCCACCCCCCACCAGGAACACCCCCTGAATTCCCTCTCCTCCGGGAATGCATACGAAGGAGAGGGAATATTCCCAATGCTGGCTGGCATTAGGCCAGATCGGCCAGGGGACCTTAGGCTGGATTAAACTACCGGCTAGGCCGTATCTGGCCTAAAGGCCGGAGTTTGCCGATCTCTGTGTTAAACCAAGGAGCTCACTAATTAATTAATCTCCTTGATTTTTTCTGCTGCACATCTCTGGCTGAAGGAAATGCTGCAGATATAAAGGGTGGCACAGGAGAAGATTTGTAACATGGCCACTATTAAAGTTACAGACATTATATGGTAAACAGAAAAGTGGTGATCATGCTGTTCATGACTTCAAAAATGCAGTGATAGTAGTGATCACCAGTTCATTCATGTACTGGTAACTATTCATTCATGATGATTACATCAACAATGTCTACTGTGCCATAAATTCTGCAGAATTGAATAAAGCTGATTGCCAATTTTGGAAAAAAGACCCCTCATCTAATAATGAGATTACATCATATCATTTACCAGAATGTTGCTTATCCCTTTCTAAAAAAGAGATAAAAAGTTGTGTAAAAAACTATTGTGGTAAAACTCCCCCAAGCAATTTAGTGGTGTGTACTTTTTTGCCTCTGTGCATCATTTGTGCAGAAATGTCTTTACACATGTACCAAGATACATTACTTTTACCAAAGAGAGAGGAAGCTACATGTTACTTGCTGGGGAAAATATGCTGCCAGTGGCTCTGTAAGGTGGCGTAAAAACTTCAAATAAAGAAAAAAGTTAGTAAATAGCTAGCAGCTCATTGATCAGCCTCACGTGTTGCTTTGTAAAAGAAAATCTGTCACTTTGTTTTAAATGAACAGACAGTGCCAAAGCTTTAAACTTCTTATTTCCAAAGCAATAGGTGAATGCAGCACAAATCAGTCAATAAGTGGGTACAGGGGTTCCCAAAAAGACATTTTTCCCGTAAATGCATTTTGTTGTGAACATGACTATTGCTTAAACTCTCCATTAAAAGAATCAACACACTTTCAGTGTTTTTGCCTTAGGATGAAGACAAGCCATTTATTAATTGTCTTAATATTTTCTTGTTAACATGGTAGGTACTGATGTTACATAAATAAAGGGTTTAAAAGGATTTTGAAATAAGTTTACTGCTTACATTAATTTACCAGGAATAGGAAAAATAATCGATTCACTTTTTAACAGCAGAAGCTGTTCACAGACTGTGAGTTATTCGACAAAATTCTGGATTCAACAAAATTTCATTTTTAATTTATTTCTACAATGTTTCCTTTGCTGCCATTTGATCTGTAAATATTTAATTTATGGCCATGGGTGATTCATTAATAAATGAAAAGTTTTTCTTAAACAGAGGATTTTGCTACCCTAATTGTTTAACTCTTATAAGCTTCTTCTGCAAGCAGTTCCGATATAAAAGTTCTCACGTTTTCCTCAACTGAAGGTGACTGTGAGATGGATTTTGATTGGTAGTTACAGATAACTACAGTTTGCCTTACTGAATTGTTCATATCCTGTCTCGTGTAATGGCAAACAGTTGTCTTAAATATTGCAGCATACAGTATGTTTTAAATAGGTATATTAATAAAAGTCAACCTGCCAGCCAAAAATCTTATTAAAGAGAGTTGGTTGCTCCCCACAGCCCCTATTCAACTATTATGTGTTATTTAGTGTAATCCACAGAATTTGACAACCATTTTGTCGAGCAACTGAGGTAAGGTTCCTCGTCAACAGAAGAAAAGCAACTGCCTAGCCAGAAGTGGTTTGTCACATTGAGAAACTGTGCAACAATTTAGAGCAACCAGAGCCACGGTCACATGCAAACGTCTGTGTAAAATGTTTCCCAATTACTCCCTCTCAGTTACATGGGAGTAGTTTGGAAATGTGTTTGAGCCTAGGGTAGAATGCTGCGATCAATTGCAAGTCTGAAGTAGGTCTCCGGGTTAACCATGCCTTTCACCCCTTATGGTAACCATTCATAGTGGTGACCAATCAAATCTACAATCTACAGTCGATCCATAGCACTCTGTAGCTCCCTTCTGAAGTCAGGTTTAGGTAAAATTTGCTTGTTCTATTAAAATAATGGCAAGGCCACCTCCTAAGTATTTAATTGATTCCTGTTTTATTGTCGCAGTGATGGGTTGGTTTTGTAGGGGAGAAGTACTGATTGGTTTCTTGTGCCCCCTGCACACACCTAGGGTTACCATCAACATATCAGCCTTATGGCCATTTCCCATTATTAGAATTGGCAGACATTTTTTTCCCAGCCAGACAGGTAAAATGCCAGCAAGGTGGCAACTATACCCACACTGGACATGCTGCTGGTCTATGTTTAGGAACAGAAATGACTGGGAGGGAGTGGCTGGCTTGAACACGGTAACAAGATCAGGAGAAGGAAAGTGAACAAACTACACTTCTCGACTGATGGGTTTCAAGAGCCCCATTCTCAGTAATACTCTAAACTTGTGAGCAGCTTTTAAATTTTATTTGATAAATAAAAATATGATCTTCACAATGCCAGTGAGCTTTGGATGTGCTTTTTGTGTTGTTCTAGGGCAGCCAACCTCAACTACGTTCTCCAGAAGTTGCCAGGGTTTCCTTGAACAATGGCTGATTGACCGTCTCTAAAATGCCATGAAGTGTCTGATCGGGTGCCAACACCACTTGGAAGAGCCAGCTAGACAAAATTAAGGACATTTTAGTTGTGTGTAAAGTTGGCATTCTGACTACCAATGTATTCCCACTGGCAACCAATGCAAAAAACATCTTTCCCATGGATTGGTATTACCAGGGGTTTCCTCACACCTGAAAATTAATATTGTTATTATTATTATTATTATTTAGTTCATTGGGGCTAAAAGGGTTAAGAAAGGCTATTTTAGGGACAGACCCAGTCTGAGCTGGAGCAGCAATGCACACAATGTGACAGTAAGGTTTGATTGTCATAAATTTACATATTTCAAGGATTGTTTATTATATATCAATTTTCTATGCCACTAATTTCTAGTTTGTGGCATCAGCTGAGGCCTTTCTTTGTTTATAACTTTCCATCAGTAATTTTTCTTTTTAGACATACAAATTAATATATTATATAAGCCTAAAGAGAGAACACAGGTAAAGCCCAGGAACCAGCATTCATGTATTCACTGCAATATGCAGTCATTCACCATAAAACTTGTCCTTATTTGAAACACTTTGCTGGTGAATGCCGAGAAAACAATATCAAAGCTGCACTTTGTAGCACTGGGTTTACAGTCAATGTCTGGTGAATGTTCAAGGAAGTTCATCAAATTTACTAATATATGCAATCAGAATTCATAGTATTACACAGGGCACAGAAGTTTAAGGACACCTCTAGATAAGGGTAAAAGCAGACGTTTATCATAGTAAGAAAAGGCTCACATAAAATGTTAATTTACTAAAGGAATTTAAGCTTTAATATTTACTGAGATAAATTATTACTTTGAAATGAATCATTCACTTAGCTTTGTGAATATGGTGATAACTCATTTTGCAAACAATACCCAATCGTGTGCCAAAAAAAAAAAACAAAAAAAAAAAAAAAAAAAAAAAAAGGATTTTGCTTGCACATGCTTGGATAACTGAAGTAAGCATAGCTTCATCTCATTTACTAAGCTAAGTGCCATATATCCCACACAAGTGAAAATATATTTTGTTTTGTGAACAGCCCACATTCCTTTGGTAAATCAACATCAAAGATTGAAAAGGGGCCAATGATCACATATTGTGATAAATTCATCTCATCCATATAACTAACCCTCAATATAAATACGTCCCATAGTTTATGGTGATAAGTCCTAAAGTCTTCATCATATCTGTCCCTTTCATAACCAACATAAATCTGACATTTAGGATCCAATAGTAAGGATTTTAAAGTTGTAAAATACAGACAAACCAATGAACCATTTAAGCTTTCATAAAAGAGAATGATAAAATACTTTGCCAGCACCAGCAGGCGGGTATGTGTGCCAACATCGTCCATTCTGTAAGAGAAACAAACTGCCTGGCAATAGCAGGAAAGTACAGCTTTAGACACAGTTTTCATCCATTTAACTGAGTGTTCTGACAAGGAACAGATGTGAATGGAGTATTTCAGGGCAAAGGGTTACAAGTAAGTCTAAGAAATATTGTCTACATAATAGATACATGCTATAGTCTTACCAGGCGTGCATCGAACTTCCCTCTGTGCTGGGATTCAATGAAAAAGTTCTCAACTTTGTAGGCAATTATGGTAAATTATCACCTAATTGCTCACACCAATTATATTTCCATTAGTGTCTGCATGCAGCGGGTGCGCATTTAACCTGAGACGCCAGATATTAACTTTAGCAGGATTACATTGCTTTAAATTATTTAATTGCCCCTTAATCTTTGCAGGTTTGCAGGCGGAATTTGCAGCTGGGAGAAAGGATGTCTGTGGTCTTCAGGGAGATGCAGATGTGAGCTAGTGTTTCCTGTATGCATGGAAGGCCTGTTCCATAAAGGGTTAAATGATAATAACGATGTGTATTCTACAGTAATTTCCCTTAACACATCTTAAATTTAAATACCAGGTGAAAGTTGATAAGTGAATACAGATGTTCCTGATCAGACTCTAAATGGACACCCTGCTGAAATAAGTTTTATATTTACAGCACAATTTAATAATAGTTAATGCTTTGCATCTGTGATGTCTTATATTGAGTGATATCAAGAATTAGAATGGCTGCTATTACGGTTTTGGTTATACTTTAACCTATGCAAACAGAAGAATGCAGATTCACAATTTTCTAGTGCAGGAAAAATGACATATTTAGCTTCTTGTTTAATCAATCAATTTATGAAATCAATACACTTTTCTTTTTTCTAAATATAAACCAATAAACTAGATTCCCAGCGGCTAAGGACTTCAGTATGGAGAAACTCAAGGCTGGGACCCTGAAGAGAGGTACTAAGGACAGGATCCCATTGGTGCTGAATTTGGGACTGTCAGTCACAGAGGAACCCTCTCCAGAGGAGGAATGCTTGTCTCCCACTATGGATTCTGGAAAAAAGTGGGGATGTTAAAGGTCAGCTCTCAGTGTTGACTGCATGGAATGCTTCTTTATGTGAACTGCTGCTATTTTGATCCTCTGCTACCCTAATTCTATCTCTCTATGTGTTAAGTTTCAATAAACCCCTAATATGGCCTTTGTGGGTTGTTTGCCACATCACTAGGAGGATCCCGGGTATAAATTGGCTGCTTCTATGTAGGTGAACACTACATCTGTATAGTTTACATTGTACCTAAATAAAGGACCTAGTTTACATCTTATGACACAGAACAGCAAAAAAACTTAAAACCAAAATGTTCCCATGAAACCTGCTATTGGATTATTCAGTTGACCAATCAAGAGCTTGTAAAGCTTGATATAAAAGATGGCTGCCTGTTATTACAGATACCTGTCATTCTTTGAAGCAACCAGTCTTTTCCTTCTGTAGGTACAATTCAGCCCCCATAGAAAAGTGAAACTAATCTGTTTAATTCTTAACTTATGTTCAACTTTTGTACTTATTTTAGAAGATTCTGTTCCTAGAAGTAACAATGGTGAGGCAAATCTACAGGAAAACATGGGAAATTTTGACTATAATTTTGCAATAGGATAACCATTCTCTGTATCTGTCTACCAATCATTCTTCAGTTGTTGTTCCCATTTTTTGCAAGACTGCATATTGCCATCTACAGAGAAAAAATGCCATGTAGCCATGGGTATAGAGAGTGGACAGAAATTTGGACAGGAAGTGCCTAAAAAGGATGAACAAAAGAAGGTAAAAACATCATGACATCAGCATGCTACAATTAGTAGAAAGAGAGACCTGTAGTCGTAAAAATTTAGGCACAGGGCCACATGACGGGGGAGGGAGGCCTAGCCCAGGGGTGTTAAGGGTTATTAAAATGTAGTAAGGCTAAAGGGGGCTGTGCTAGTGTGGAGCGTGGGGTAGGAGGGGACAGAAGTGAGAGGCCCTCTTTTGGAAAAAAAAGTTTCTTGCCCACCCACCCCTTTTATAGTTATATTTTGAAAGTTTTGGTAATTTTAGCGGTTGGGGTCTTAGAAGGGAAGGATCCAGTTGATTGGTAAAGTGGTGGAATTTGGCAGGGGGGGGGGTCCTCTTTGCTGGGGTCTCTCCCTTTATGGTGAACTAATGATTATGGCTCCTGAGGCGGTGCTGGGCGGCTAGGGGCCAAGGTTGAGATGTTGGAAGTCCTGTTGGGTGCGGATTTTGCCTTCTGTGACCTGCAGCCTGGTTGTTTGGGTGTATAATCAGGAGTATGGAGTTTGATAACATTATGGATATTGTTGTTATGGTTAGGTATTAATAAAAGGGAGGAATTACGTTGTTGGTTATATTCAATGTAATATGTTTGCGTTATATAATCCTGGTTAGGTAATAATAATAATAATGGAATGTTATGTTAATGTATGCTTGCATATCAAAAGTGTAAATGTATTTATTTATTTGTCATTTATTTAATTTTGGATATTTGGTAATTACTTGATTGGTCAATTTATTTAAGGGTGTTCAAATAAACGGCTGCTTGCCAGCCAATTTAAATCCAAGATTGGTGTCTGGGTATTTAATGGTGGGGGAGTGGTTGATAAGCAGGTGGGGGTCAGGTGGAGGCGGAGGTTCTGATGGTGGTGGTGAAGGATGGGCTTGAAAGTCCGAGCTACCCTTGTCAAGCATTTCCTCAGCCCACCTACCACATACACCAAGTGACTGGCTTGTACAGTGTACTTGGTAGTAAGTTACATAGTGAGAGACTGCAGCAGGGGCTGGTCTGGGTCTCACTTTTCTGAACACAGTGAAAACCTTACAGACACCAGGGTGTACATGATTGTGTCCTCTAAAAGCCAACATCTAAGTCCAGAAATGCCCAAATAAAGACACCCTGGATAGGAAAGCAAATGGCTTCAATGTGAAAGGGAATACTGAGATTTCTGTGAGAGACAATACATACCTGTAAGTATGTTATTTATACATTTACACAGCATGAATGCAATTATCAAAATATGTCCACTTTAATTTATTTTCTCACATTCATTTGGGAAACTAAAATATTACATTAGTGTAGACCTGGGGTCGGCAAACTCCGGCGTTTATGCCTCTCTTTACCGCAGCTGGCGATAACATTTCCGCCGCCAGGGTAAGGGGGCAATGCATACAGAGGAGATGGATTTCCTTTTAGGGGCTTTCCTGGTGGGGGCGAAGCCATCAGCGCGGGACTCGAGAGAGAGTTCGGCCTAGCGTGCCTTCTTGACCTCCTAAAATGGCCTAGTGACCAAAAAAGTTTGCTGACCCCTGGTGTAGACTGATCACTTTTTCTCATGAAATAGTTATTTAATCTTTGAAAGCTTTTATCTTTTATGAATCCATACAGTGTGTTGTGAATCTTCTATTTCCACATGGACTGGCTCCTTTCCAGCTCACCTTAACAGATCTCAAACCTAGAAACTCACATTAAACATCAGCAAAGACTCTGAGGGATTTTGAGGGGAGAAACCAAGCCTTTAAATTTGTGTGAATTGAAATCAATATTTTAATGTGCATGCATTTCATTCAGCTGACCTATGTGATGCAATCTTTAGAGAGTTCAAAAATATCAATTCAATTATAAAAGCAGCAAAAAAACGCTTTACCCCACCCGTTATGACCTTTTCTATATTTGTTTGATTTACTTATTTTTAATACTTCTCTCTGTTCAAAGTCTTCAAGCTGCTCAAGTTATATTCAGGTTCTCCTCGAGTTTTACGATCTCTCAGTGTTTGGAGGTCCTTAATATTATATTACAGATCAATGCTGAAGAGTTAATGTCTGGGCTGCACTCTGTATCAATACACAGTGGGGGCAGGGAGCTATAATCCTGCCCTCTAAACTCACAGTATGTCCTCAGTCTTCTGGTGTAATACCCAGGAAGTAATTCAACCTAGAAGACTGAAGACATCTAATTACTAAACAGAACAGGTCTGGTGAGTTGAGTCTTACAGGCAGAGAAGTTTTTTTAATACTGCTGGAGGACCAGTATACAGTATTAAAAAAAAAGTAGCCCAGAGTTGAATTCTTTAATATCACATGTAACAAGCTTACTCCATTTCAAGTTTTTTTATGCTGGCCATATACTGCAGGTCCTTTTAATGGCCTTTCTCCAAAATGGATGTACACAAATGTACAATGTCGGGAAAGATTGAAATACGGGAATGATAAAGACGTTTTTAGAAATTGTTATTGTTAATACCAGTATTTAAAAAAATCCAACTACAGATAGTCCCCGGGTTAAGGACATCAGACATACAGATGACTCCTAGATAAGAACAAGGTTCCCTGCCCCCTGGTGTGCAGGACGGAGGCTGGATGGGGTGAGGGGACAGTTTGCATAACTTGCAGAAGAAATCATTTGCTAAACACAGCTGAGGTTGTGGGTGATCTTAGGGGACTCAGCTCTTTCTGCAGCCTCTTGTAACTCTTTAATGACCAAGACAAACTCTACAGTTGTTTCTTTTTGCATATCAAAGCACAGCTTGCTCCAGAAATTAATGAATGTCTAGGCTCCATAAAGTTTTTTTTTTTTTGCTTTGTTTGTGATTAACTCACAGTGAGGATTTTATACATTTCACTGCCTAATAATATGTTGAGACAAACATCTGTCCTAATTGCATTTATTCAAATAATGTACCTGTTCCGACTTACATACAAATTCAACAAACCTACAATCCCTATCTCGTATGTAACCCGGGGACTACCTGTAATTACATATGGGATGATCATTTCATAAACATGCATATCTGACCTATCATCTTGGTATCGGGAGCTTATCGGGAGCATACCAATATCTTGCCAATCCAATATACGGGAATAAAGAACGTCTGTGACTGTCAGCAAAAGAGTGACTCATTCCTGCAAGTTGGATAGTAAGCCAGGCCATAGCTGATCCTGGGATCAATGGTGTCAGAAAAAATGACCCTGACCTCTTTCCTTGCAGTATGCACATTTCAAAGGCTTATTTTGAGGATCTTGACAAAAAAAGACCTGCATGCCCTTGATACACGCTTTGGTGACTGCTGTTTTTCAGAGAAAAGCTGTATCTTACATGGAGTGCTGCCCTTTTCTTTATGCTGCCCTGGTGTCAGATCACTCAGCAGTTACAACCACATGTCCACAATACAGTGCTGCTCTCACCATACTCTGGGCCACCGACCTAGCAAATGTAAATAGAAGCGACTTTCATCACAAGAAAATATTTACAAGCTCTGGATCTTCTTGCTGATGGAGTAGTAGTCAGAGTCCAGGATCCATAAAGATTCTGCATCTATTTCTCCCTTTATACACAGTAGTTGCAGCATACAAAGACATAATCTGCAATCCATATGTGTACTTATCCAGCACTACACAGCTGTATAATGTGTTTAAATTAGTTTAAACTAGTACTGAATGGGCTCTATGGTAATTCATTCAATAGATAAAAAAGATGTAAACTCCAACTTGAATGACATTTACTTTGTTAAAACACAAATAAATGCCACTTTGTAGTTAAGTACCTACTTTTGTATCCTTTGTTGCATCTCAATGCTGCTGATTTTGCACTCGCCTCTTACTTTTTGCAAGGCATTTGTCATGGCGGGTGTCTCAATGATAGCAGTGGAACGTACCTATGTAATGTGGGCTGAAATGGCCACTTGTAGTCATTGTGAGACAAGAGTTTTGTCACTTTATAACAAGAAATGCCTGAACAAATAGTGTTTTGGCTGGATCACCAGGTATTATTTTAGCGAAAGCTGCAGATTTAAAACTTAAAAAATACTTTTGACATTACTTTAAGAGTTTACCGAAGTGATCTTTTTCATTCAGTTTAACTATTTTAGAATGAACAGGATTTTTTCATTGAGTTGGTTAGAGTTTGGTTAGAGTTTGGTTAGAGATTGGGTTAGAGTAGGGTTTGTTGCTGTTTAAGAATTAACAAATACCAAAGGGAAAATCTGTATGGGCTTTAACGGTGCTAAATATCAACACTCACAACAAGATGTTAAAAAATTTTTTTTTACAATTTATTATATATTAAAAAAACATATCACAGAAAATGCTTGCAGCGTACAAAATAACAATTAAACAATATAAAATTTTTATTGATACAGACTAACTTTTACAGTCCTTAACACGTTTCACCAGAAGGCTTCATTAGATGGACACAGCGTTTTTAGTGCCTCATCTATATATTTGTTCAGATAATAGTTGATGGAGTTAATATCATGTCACTGAAATATTGGTGTTGAGAAAAAGGATTGTTTCTATAAAACCAGTAAGACATACTTTTACATGCGGTTATGAGTGATGTGACCCCATACTGTCATAAACAGTCTCTTTCTAATGCACCACAGTGTATATAGTCAAAAAGGTAAAATATCACCTTTAGTTGTATTATCTTCTGGGTAGAGCACAATAGTACACCTTACTATTCTTTGACAATTTGTCCTGCTGGGATCACACACTCATCGCTTCCTGTCAAGAATTATTGATGGTGACTACAACTTCTTACCAGACAGACTCTATCGGACATGCATATCTAAAGAGTAAAAGATACACTTGATCAGAAATTGGAAGTAACCATTCCTGGGGCTTAATCCCACTGATGCGATTTGCACCTTAGTCAGATGCTTCCTCGAAAATCTTACTGGAAAATCTTATTTGTTGCTTTGGAAAACAAGAACAGTTTAGCTAAGTTCAGACCTGCCTTAGGATCACACAATCCTGTGTGGCTCCAAGCAGCTGGCACTTTGCCAGACACTCGAGCACTCGCACTGCATTGCTGGTTCCTAAAGGTCCAGGGTCTGCAGATTCGACAGAAGGAGGCAGTGAGCGATACTGAACCATTCACTGTTCCCCCCAATCATTCCTTATAGAGCTGCCGCAAGTAGAAGCTACTTGTTTCCCCAATGGCAGTGGTTCACTGGCATGCAGAACAGTCAACTGCACCACAACCTCATAACCAATCTGAACATGGCGTTTTCCTGCAAAGACTTGGAATGATATCTGCTGTGTCTAAGCAGATTGTTAAGTTTTTCTTTTAGCATACAGAACCTAAATTACACAAAAACAATAGGAATAAGAACAAACGCGCAAAGAGTTCTGATGAATTCCTATTGTTTTACTGTTCCCTCCAGTTTGAAAGGGAGTTCTACTTTATGTCTCCAGTGTATATATTGTTTTAGACAAGACATTTTTGAAGTGACACATTACTTGGTTTAAAACTTCCAAGCACTAGTGTATTTGTCCTGGCACCAGAGTATATTGGTAGAAAGGGCCCAGGAGATCCTGCTAGCAATGCGATTTAATCTATGAAGCATTTTTATGCTTGTCCATTAAAAGGTATTACCATCATCAACAAATCTCTAGACAGCCACTACTATAATTGAACTGACTTGTAAGCCTTAGTAAGTTGAGAGTCTGTAAGGCATTACTCCACTAAATATAGAATTGATGCTGATTCCTACAAACCCCCTATGGCTGGCAAATGAACATTGAAATTCATCAAAAAAAAGGCTATTACTGTAATAAAACAAGTGGGTGGAATTTGTTTTTGTTATGAGTACTACAATATAATTCATGTATTTTATGGATAATGTATGTACACACTGTTCATTAGTGTTGGTGTTCGAATTAGTAATTTATTGAATGTGTGTGATTTGTGTAACTAACTTTTATATTTTTACAGGTTATCCCACAATGACAGGATTATTCTCACGGCTTTATGGGAATAAAGAGGTTAAATGGGGACAAGTTTCCCCATTCATCACTCCTAGTGCTTTGTAATTGGCTGAGGAAAGGTAAACCCTGATGACAGCTCAAGCGTCATCAGGATTTTCCTTCCCCAGCCAATCACAGAGCACTAGAGGTAAATCAAGTGGAAAACTTGTCCCCATTTAGCATCTAGTGCGGCTGTGGCCAGCATTCATTGAGAACAGTGTGCGATCCGCGGCACTAGAGGTAAATTATCCTCTATGTGCCGGGGATCTTTCAATGAATGCGGCCGTGGCCAGCATTTATTGAGAACAGTGTGCGATCCCAAAGTGTGCGGGACAAGTCCCTCCATTCAAAACCTCTAGTGCTCTCTGATTGGCTGAGGAAAGCTTTCCTCAGCCAATCAGGGAGCACTATTTCTGTTCCTGGATAGAGTTTCTCTATCCAGGAACACAGGACTCCCTGTGTGCTTGGATAGAGAAACTCTATCCAAGAACACATACAACTAGTAGGGGGCTGCAAGAGGAATCAGGGGAGCGGAGCTGTCAGCTCTGCTGCCCTGATTGCTCTTGCAGTTCTTCACAGTTCCGAAAAATAACCCAATTTTTCCCACTATTGACTTTAATGGTTTTCGAATTTGGCATTCGATCACCCGTACAATATCTCCCTATTTGATCGAATAGCTGTTGAATTGAATGATGAGATATTCGACCAACACTACTGTTCATGTATAAATGTTTACTCACATTGGAACTTTAAAAGCCAAACACTACGAAGACATGGGCCATTAAGAACTTTTTTGGTCTGATCCACGTGTGCAAGTCCCCCAATATCCTAGTTGTTACCTTTGCACTTCTTGGGGGAATTCTTCCTTTAAAGTCCAAAGCAACAATTTTTACTTTGGAATGTGCATGTGATAAAAGTTGGTATGACTTAAGAGGATAGGGGAGGTAATTGAACTCATTGAACTGACATAAAAAAAGAGCTTTTTTATAAAATAGGCATCCCTGGGCTACTGTGTTGGCTTTGTGATTTAAGCTTTTCATGCCTTTGTTATTTTAGGAAGTAAAGCAGTTTTGCAGGTTTGTTTTCCTAAATGTTGGGTAAATGGTTTAATTTTCCATAATATCAGCACAATAATTTAACAATCCTGAAAAACTATAATTATACATCTTTAACATGGCCAGGTAACATCACATACAAAGCTTTCATATATGATCTGCTGAATAGTGCAGAAATAATCTTCCTTACAAAGCAGATGGCACATATGAATTCTGTGCTTGTCCACCATATTCTTTCCTTCATCATTCACATTCAGATGTGTAAACACGATTGAACAGTTGGTCAGTATTTAGATTCCGCTAATAAATATTTGCTGTGACTTTCAGCAATCATTCATGGCATTGTATCATTTTCTCATCTGTGTAGCAGCTTCAATACACAAAATATCTGAATGAGTCAATCAAGGTAACTCGTACATACCTTAAACCTAGGATACTGGATGGCATGGCAGGATCATCAGACATTACTTTTAGGCTGCAGATTTTAATCTATTAAAAATTGACTTTGGAAATTACATTTAACATGTTAAAGCATATATTAGATTTTAGTTTTATTTAAAGTGCCTACACATCTTTTTAACCTGCTTGTTTATATTGACCATACTTCTGACATTCCAATCAAATCATGTGTTAATGTTTTTTTCACATTCCATTGATTTTAACATAAATTAAATAGGAAGCAATCATAAAAGTTAGAATATTTTCAGTGGTATCTGTTGTGGCCGTAACGTGTGCAGTCTACCTTAATAGACAATTTTAATGTATTCCTTGAAAATTCAACACACTTTATGATTTAATAAAGCTTTCCAGGAGTGGCGAACATAAATTATCATGGAAGAATCTGGAATGAATATGGTTCATGAATGAAGACATTTGATTTTTAAGAAATCCATTCCAGGTTTTCCGGATCACCAAGGTCCTCCCTTCTCCAGTCTTGTAGAGCTTTAATGAATCAAGTTCATTGGTTGGAAAGCAAGTAATTCATTTTCAGTGGAATTTATATCATATTCCATGTGACATGTTTTAGTGTTATCAAAAGAAAGGCTCCAAAAATACAACCATTTGAATATAATAAAAAAAAAATATCCTAATTAAATTTAGAAATTGGCTGGTTTAGAAGAATAACAAATTGTTTAGAAGGAGGATTGGCTAATCAAAGTAATTTAAAAAAGTATATGTGTAAATATTATTAGCCAGCTGACTTTGGGTATGTGAAAGTCCCAAGCACCTACACACTCAACTCTGGGGTGTGACTGTTCTTTACTTGATTTTCCTCAAAGTACACTTTTTATTTAAATTGTATATCACACTTTGTATAAGAGGAAAGAATCCATGCCGAAGTGAGCAAGATACCGTACTTTGTTTTTAAAAGCAAAGTCCCTGATAAAGACAGCAGGGTTTATTTTATAAATCATATTTACTAAGCTTGTAAACATTTAAAGCATTTTAAAATAATCAGTTTTGTGCGTCAGTTAAAAAAAAAATAGATCTGGAAAAGGTGCAGAGTAAGTCATTAAAGGCCATGGATAATCTATGATTAAAATTAACTCAACTGAATTGATGCTGCGTTTTGAAGCAATTAAGGCAGATGGTAATCAACTAATATAAATATGTATGTTGTCCTCAAACCTAATTGAAAGTTCTTATGGTTGAGATCAATACAGAATACAAGGGGCATTCTTGGTGAACAGAAGAACAAAAGTTTAATGGCCAGTGTCATAGTGCTTTAGGATTTTATCAGTGGATTTACATGAGGTTGAGGTTTTTCTGAGACCATTCGGACTTTATTGACAGGTGCAGATGTGTATAGACCTGCATTTGACCTGCTTCAAGTGGAAATTACATTCCTATAGACTTGTATTGGTTTTGATGAGGGGAGAAAGGATGAACCAGGAAAGCAAAATATACAAAGTATAAACCTCAGAATATAATGTTTTATAAAAGCATATAATAAACATAAAAACATGTACCTTGCACAAAATGGTTGTCAAAATAACAATTGTTGAAACAAATGTAAGCTTATCATAGGCTTAGTTGTCTTATTTGTATAGAAACTGTTGCCTTACCATGGTAATAAAACCGGAAACTGCCTGGGTTGGATGCCTGCAAACTCTGGAAACGAACCATCACCTGATTGGTTGGGCTTCGGATCACCTGACCCCTCATCATAAAGGATTCATTGGCAAGGATTACTGGTTCCACTCCTTCAAGACTCTCCACTGTCACAGTCTCACCTTCAGAAAGACTGATATTTTGTACCTGTAGAGAGGTAAACCATAATAAACCTAAGTACCAGAATAGACATAAATGTATGGGTTACACAAAATTACATAGCCATCTAATTTCTTAAAAATAATAAAACATTTTTAGATTTGCTGTGGACACCCCATTGCATTGCACATGGTGTTACATTTTTAGTTTCACAAACTTTATTAACTTTCCAGAGAATATTTTCTTACCAGGTCTTTTATTTAAAGAACATCAGACTACTAGACATTACTATGTTCTCATGGCCCAAAAAATAGTCAGTGACTGCTGCTACCAACTTTACTGCTTTGACAAACTTCCTTAGCCAGATAGTGACAGCTTGCTTGAAGTGGAGTTTCAAGCAAACAGCTAAATCTACAAATTCAGACTTGTAAATGTTTACCATTTTACTTACTGTAAGACACAAAGGAGTGCATTAAAGTAACATGTGGCAGACCTGCCATCAGAAATGTCTGGGTCTGGTACTAGGTAAAATTCCTGGGCCCACCTCCCCCATGTTTAAAAGTTTCAGCATTGTAAAAGTAGAGTTGAAAGTGTGGCCTAACCAGCAAGGGAACCAGGAGCAAATGGAGCCAGACCTTTTACTTGCACTCAGCTCACTTGCTGACTAACCCAGACTCAACACTTTCAACTGCTCCTTTTTTGATTAGCCCAGACCCTCCACTCGTACCTATCTAGCCATCAAGGAAGTCAAGTGCAAGTGGAGCATTAGGCTAACCAGCAAAGGAAACAGGTGTAAGTGAAGGACTAGGCTCAACTTTCACAAGGCCCCCCTGCTGACTACCAGGCCCTCTACTTTCACCTGGCAGTGAAAAGTGTGTATGGCTACATTGCACTGAATATTGGATGTGGGTTAAAGGTGTACAGATAATGTAAACAGACTCCCCCATTGCTGGCCATTATTGCGGACCTTACTAACGGACTTCCATTGCAGACTTAGGTAAAAAAAAAACATTGCAAATCCCAGTACAAACCCTTATTGTAGTCCTCAGTACAAACCCCCATTGCAGACCCTAGTGCAGACCCTACTTCAGACTTTATTGCCATTTTAGAAATAGACACAGGACCTCCTTGCAGCACCTTTTGCCTCTCTCTCCTGTCCCTGACCCATGTCCAGTCACTGAAGACAAAGTCTTCTGAGATTGGCTTTTGGATGGGGAAAGAGAAACTTTACATCACCAGAAGCAGCAAGTGTGGATAGTCCACTTCCCTGTATCTGCTTTTGCACAACAAAGTTGGGTGCTGCTTTTCCAGGGCCTGGGATTTAGCCCCATTATTTGGTTGGGCATAGTACAGTAGTACCAGTTTACATCTCATGGTGGCTATGACATGTGGCGACATATACATGAACACTGTAGTAATGTACACAACATTTAGTATTTTCATACACAAGACATATGCATAGGACATCACCAAATTTTTGTAAAGATCAACATATTTTGTGCACTTACACCAAAAAAGCATTACATGACATATTTAAGTTTCAACTCTAGAATTTGTTTTGAATGTGTTTATACCTCGGTGGAGTGTGAAAGTAAAATCCTATTACAAATCACAACTCCCACTGAAGTTCTGTTTAGACATTTGAAAAGCAAATCCTGGTGTTGCATTTTAACTGACCATAGTGGAGCGAATAAAAGACAATCATTGTTAGCGTTTACATATACTAAGATTACTGGCTGTACTCATGGAACAGCCTGCATCTGATTACCAGATATTTGAGAAATAATGAAACATAATGTAAACCTGTTTATAGAATCTGAATATTATCATTCACACTGAAAGGTATACAATAATTACAAAGCCTATATAATGTCAGTAAAACTGAGTTAATGAAGTACGAATGTTAAATGGGATAATTATTTTATCTGGAGAAAGTGATAATTTAAAATAATTTTTCACAGGATATTGTTTTAAAACTTGTTAAAAATCACAAAACTTTGCAATTAACCCCTTTTTATCTGCTTTCCACTGCGTACTGGATTACCTAAAGTACTGAACCACCCCCTCCACAGAATACAGACTTGACATACATCTATGAAGAATGCACTTTTTGATTGGATGAGATCTAAAAGAAGACAAACTTATGGTAAGAGGTCAATAGGATATATTTTTGCATAGGACACAGAAATAGCCAGTGTTTTATTAATGTGTGGACATTGGATTGTGAGCTCCTTTGACAGACAGCTAGTGACATGACTATGGTCTTTGTAAAGCACTGCCTAATATGTAAAAAAAAGTAATAAAAATAATGATAATAATAATAGTAACAATACCTATTTGATTTCTTTGACTTTCTACACTTCCAGCACCTGTGGGACGATCAAATTGCACTAATGCTGTCCCTTCCCAACCCAGGAGGGATCAATAAAACCTTGACAAAGTTTCTAATCCTTACCTACCTCTGTCCAAAAGAAAAAAATGCCTGCAATTCCTTTTTATTTGTATCCAGAATCAGCTTGCTATACACAACAGCAAAAGCTTAAAAACATAAAATTAATACATTTTCTGGCAGAAAATAAAGGCTGCGTTTTTAGCTTAAAACATTGCGTCTAAGTGTTTGATCTTCGAATGAGGAAAATCAGTGTGATTCAATTCTGTAGAACAATGAAGCCAACCGGTAACATCCATAAACCATACAAACTGCTGCAATTCATGCTGAATTTTCCAGTCTACTGATGTGATTTAATCCTCCAACTCATCATATCCTGTTGCACATTACAGAGCGAGACAGCAGGGCTCACAGCGTTCTATTGGATGCAAAACATGCACCAACCAGCTTCCTACGCCAGCAACCCTCTTTGACATTTACTGTGTTGTTCAAAAATTTTTATTCTGCTTATTCTTTTCACAGCCATAGATAAAGAGCACATAGGATACACCGCTGTCTATTCTACTGCTGTATATTTTCACTCTCATTGTGTGTGTTGGTCAAAATTGTGTACATTTCTAAGATGTGGTGTTTCTAGTTCCACCACTTCAACAATTTATCTCTTCTATCTGCTGCTGTAAATTACATGACTATGTGCAGAGAGAATGAAATAATCATTGAATAGGTGAACTGTCATGAGGCAAATGTACAGAAGTCACGGTATCTATAAACATGTATACATGACTAAAGAATCTGAAAGGGCTTTTATGGATTTTAGGGAGTCTGTACATACATGGCTCATCTTTAGTTCAATGACTTTTCAAGTCAATCTATTTTTTTTATATTATGTCAACAACATACACCAAAGCACAGTCAATTTTTTAGTATTGATTCCTTGCAGGTAAATAAATGCAAGCTTTTCAATATAATTTTGCTTGATTTACCTTTTATTAATGGAGATAAGTGTATATTAAATTTATCAAAAATCAATTAAGGGGTTTCAAAAACCCATTAGGGTCTAGCAAGGATATGATAATATTTCCTGCATACCAGCAAGAAGCTGGTAGAATGACATGTATTGGATAAGGGAAGAGCTTAGTAGCTGCCATTCGGCATAAATGTGACAAGACATATGAACTGCAATGTAGCTTTTGCTTGGGCTACAGTGGTAATGGTGGATATTTATTGTTTGGGGAAAAGTCCACATTTATTAATAAATGAGGTTTAAAAAAAAAACAAGGAAGAAGGCAGCAGTATGCAAAGAAGCAAATACGAAATGAGCTTTAGTTAGAATTTATGGTTTATGATTCCTCTTTGTATTCTATTTATTAACAAAGCCAGGTTACTTCACAGACAAAGAAAGTAAAATTAACATAAAGATTTGCATCACACAGTATAAAGGTAAGAAGAATCTTTATTTCATTCACGTGACTGTCATTTTCAAATCCCATTGGATTTAGCTGATCCTAAATATTCTAACCCTTGTGAGCTTTTTGAGTTGAACCTTTAGTCTTCATATAAAGTGTTTGATAAGTAACATAAGGATAGAAAAATTGTACACATAGTTACAACTTAGCTCATTTACCATGTTTTTTCATAGTAATAAGCTGGTAGCTGCCTCTGGGCTATGTCTAACCTCCTGCCATTAACAATAAAAGCAATGCAATAGGACATGAGGAGAAGTAAATATATTCAATAATTTCATTTCTTTTTATAAATTCCCAAAGGCTTTTTTTCTTTCAGAAACCCATTGTCAAGTCCTGTGGATATTTTAATAGTGACTTAAAGCTAAACTCCGGGCAGATATAAAAACAGCTAAGGTATTTATGCATTTATTAAAAAAAACAAGCAAAAAACACCTGTATCAATACATGCAACCAGTATAAATAGCTACATTTGTTTTAATATTTTTCCCTGACTGTGCTTTGAAACCTTAAAGCAGAACTATAGTTCCTTTTTGCAAATTAGCAATCAGAGAGGTTACTGAAGAAAGGGAAAGACAATGCCCCTGATTCATCAAACAAAATCGGATTATCGGTCGCGCATTCGTATTAGCGATTCGGAATCGCGCGCGATCGCGCTATTCAACAACGCTGAAATGTAATTGCCTTAATTGGCAGATTCGCGACCCCTATTGCGCATGGCAGGAATCCGGCCGGCAGATTCAGGATGCGAGTGAACGCGCGCACTCGAGTCCCGGACCGCGGTAATCCGCGATCGCGGGTCGCGCGTATTATCGCGCTTCCCGCGATCGCGGATTTCAATGATGAATCAGGGGCAATGTCTCTTCTGCAATAAAACATACTTTCCTTCCTGTTCGGTATTTTAAGTTAGTAAAATGTGCATGAGCAGTTCAGTGTATGAATATGCGGGGTACATCTGGAGATACGTCATCCTTACTTAGCCAAACAAGATGGCCAAGGACCAGGAAAGCTTGAGGAGAAGAAGAAGATGGTGGCACCTGCAATGGAACAGGGATGGGTGAGTGCATTCAAAAAATTGCAATCAGACAGGTATGTTTATTTTATTGCAGAGAGTTATTAATTGCCCCTTCTGCAAAAAATGATCTGTCTGGTCACAATTTACTAATTTTTAGCTTTAGTTCTACTTTAAGACTAGATAAACAGAACACAAATCCTTTTGCTGGTGATGTATGTATTCCAACTGTGTGTTTGCCTGGATTTCAGCTTTAATAGTCACAATTCATGAGAAGACAGAATGATGCTGACACTGCACTTTACGTGCCATGAACGCCCTTTGTAGTCCCAGGCTCCTGCATGTGTAATTACGTCTTTCACCTGATACTGCTGGGCTGCTCTGCATTATTATCCTCATTGTGTTGTTATAAAATGTGTTTTATTCTAGTGCATACTTACTTTATTCCATAATAAATGTATAATATGTACAAAGGAGGTATCCATTCAAAGTCAGGCCCACAGCTCATTCTCCCCACACTCTGTGCTTTAATGATGGCACGACTGGCTTGCACTTTGACAGATGTATGTTGTACAGTCTGTATGATGAATGCTTGGCTGACGGCAATCAATAAGGGCCTCTAGCTCTCTCTATCTGCCTAGGTCCTCCTAGCAAATCAATAGAACGCAACCTTTAAAGGGCATGTTCCCACCTGGGCTCTGTAAAGCATCTCATGTCTCCTGCTGACCTCCAGCAAGTCAAAGTTAAAGTTTCTCCTGAGGTGGAGCCACAAAGTAAAAGCTCTGAGCTGAGTTTCCAAGGAGAAGATAACATTTGCATTTAGTAATGACAGGTATAAAGCATATAAAATCCACTTCTGCTTGCCACAGTGACAGTGAAATTTTAAATATTCCTTCTTCTAGCAGCTTTCTTCTGTGATTCTCTGTATAAGGTCTGAATCAACCAATTTCTGTTTTTTTTTCCTAGGGTCCGTGCCTTGATGGATTGGTTGCAGGCCTACTCAACCCAGTTCCATGTTCACTACATGATTTGTTTCCACAGGCACCCCTGGGGACCCTGACCCAATGCAACATTTAATACCTTAGTATACATGACTAGATCAAGGAATCTGTGGCTGTATGATTGGAAGTCTTTTGTCTTATGACCTTTTATTTGATCACATAGACTATGGCCATGGTTGATGTGTTGAACTGGATGTTCACCTTCCTACACTCAACCAATATACACGCTTAAAGGCTTACACTTTTCAAATACAGTGGTACCTTGGTATAAGTCCTTAATCTGTTCCAGGACCTTGGACTTATACCAAACAAATTGTTCCCATAAGAAATAAAAGGAAAATGATTACTCCGTTCCCATGAAAAAAAAAAAATCCTTTTTATTATTGGCATATTATACATTGATGGGGCTGTATAAAATAATATAAACACTGTCTAATACTAAAAAACATAAATACAAAAGCAATTAGATGAAATAAATGAAAACTTAACCTCACTTTACCTTGCTGAGAAGAGTTGTGTGCCTACTAGGATGGTGATGAGAAGGGAGGAGGAGATGTTCTGTAATTCACAGAGAGATATAGCGCGGGTTGTTCACTGAATGGTAGCAACTGGCATACTGACGCTCGTGGGCAGTCGTGGCTTTGTCTTGAGAGAGGTAAATAAGGGGAGCATGTGGTGTTATGACTCATTTTGACCCATACTAGTTCTAGCAAAAAGGTTGTATACCAAGCAAAGGTTGTATACCAATTCCAATACCCTTTCCAAAGCGGACTGTTACCAAGGTACCACTGTGAATTGCTCTTGGCTCTGTTGGTAGGCCCTTCTGGGGCTGTTTTTAAAGGAACATCTCTGTAGGATCGAGCTGATTGATTTGGCTCCCTAGTCTTTGTATGCATATGTGACAAAGTTAGTTGGGAGTTTTTGTATCTTTCCTCCATCCTTTTTTTCCCTTTTTTCTCGTTTTTTTATCCCCCCCCCCCTTTCCATCATTACTTCTATCTTCCAACCCCTTACTCCCTCCATAAAATAGAAAAAGTAGTCCTGGGAAAAACTGAAAACTATTCTAAAATGAGTGCCAAGTTATTAGACTGTTGTCCACACAGGAAAATATATCTGAAGTTGTAGCACTGTCAAAAAAAGAGGGTGCATGTGGTGAGGGGGTGAGTAGAAGTGGCCCCATACCTCCCACTTTTGTCCCTGCAGTTTTCTTGCCTCCCTAGTGCTTAGTATTATTATGTTGTACTCTCTTTGGTACCCAGAGACTCCATACTTTCAGTGGCTCTTGAACTGATATTTATCTCTGGCAGTGGGTGACTAATTTTTTTTGGAAACTTCAGCAAGCCAAAATTTCTGAGGTCATTACATTTCATTATGGCAGAAGCTGCAGAAATAGAAGCTACCACATATACAATAATTCTTGGGATCCCTCCAAACTCTGCTACTGGGGACCCTGCTGGATCTCCTTCCACAGAAATTCTCACACCAGATTCCTTACTGAAATTACTCATTTTGCCTTACTGGAAGCCAAACACCTAAAAGACATATAATGAGTTCACAAAGATATTCCAGCTCTGCCAATTTGTCTGGGAAAACTCCCAAAATGCTCCCCTGTTTATGTAATATTGGAAACACATCCCAGATCTATTAATTGTACTCCAATGGGTCATACATTTGGGAACAAACTAATAGGCTCTCTGATTTTTCAGTTCCTAAATGTTCCAATGATCAGAAATGTGTTTTTAAAACCTTTAACTGACATACTGTAGCTATCATCAGCCAATATGAGGAACAGTGTTTGGGTTTTCTTGTCATTTTGGTATTATATTGTTTCTCGAGGAGGCAGCCAATGGGCCCAGCTCAAGCAGTGTCCAGTCACTTCTTCTTCATAGGCTATCATCCTTGTCCCTGATTGGGACATGAGATGTTATATTAATGATCTCTTTAAATTAGATATACAAACACCCCCAGTCCTCTTTTTCCCTTCTTCCACATTCCCCCTTTTATTCCTGTTGTCCACACCTTCTGTATACCCCTCTTTTAAAATCATATAGTAAAATACGCCTTGGGGGGAAAGGGCAAACTGATGCTTCAGGTGTCAAGTGAATTCAGGTAAATGGGCTGCAGTCTATACGGATTTTATTTTTCAAAATCAATAGGATCTGAGGGCTGAAGGCGGCATCAGAATTGTTCTCTACATGTTCATTTCTCTGACATGTTTGATACTCTAACCTTGCTCTACTAGAATATTGTAATTTTGATGTAACACTAATTATCTCTTGCACTTTATCTTTTTTTTTAACTTGCAGACTGTAGTTTGTTCTGGTCTATATTATGCCTGTTTCTTTCTCCAAATAAAGAAAGGTTATTAAAAATTGTTCTGTTGACTCCTTACTGCTGGAAGATCAGACAATGGTTTGTTTTTATTTGGATTGTTTCTCTTCTGACCTTGTACGTGTTCTCTATGGTCTGTAATATGTCATTCCCCTTTCCTACCTTAAATAAAGAATGTTAGAAAAACAAAAAAGTAAAACAAAACGCACTATGTGTACCTAACAGAGATTAATAGCTCAAACAAGGAAATATCAACCACAGTAAACAAGAACATAAAAGTTAATTGGTACACCCTCCAGAGGTCCAGTATGAGGTCAGAGCCAGTGCCTGGTAATATAGAAACAAATACACATGTAATGCATCAAGCTGTAAGTTTAGTGGAGAATGATGAAAGACGATGAAAAAAGTTAAGGCAGAACTTCCAATATCATACATATACTGTTTGTGTACCCTCTCTATTATCATTAGTTTTTAGTATGTGCAAAAAACTTGAACCTGTAAAGTAAAGTTTGATTTTTGATAGACCCTACTATCTTATAGGTAAGATTCCTGGGGAATGCAGAAAACGTAAAATGTTGCAAGAAGACACACAAGTTTACTGCAAGGGCATCTTCCCCGCCATGATTTAGGCTGCCCTGCATTTTCAGGATCTTGCCAGTAGCAGTGTAATATCATTCTCGCCTAGCCATTGCAGGGGCGAGGTAAGTATAAAATCTAAGTTTTATTTACAGTTAGGTTTTGCACATACAACCAGCTAGTGATTTTTAGGAGCGAGGTAGTCCATACATGATAGGCAAACTATGCATTTCACACTATGAGAATGACATAGAATCCCAGGGATTGAGTAATAGGTGCAAAAGACTGCAGTATTGTGAATATCATTGTAGGAACAGTGACTAATAAAATGTGAGCAATGGGTTCATGACAAGGTATGCATAACTGTTCTTTATGTTTTTCTTTATGTATTATCAAGTTTCTTTTGGTTATATTATCCTTCTTACTTTATCATAGTCAGACGCTCTTCTGTTAAATATTCTGCTACCGCTTAATTGTACTGTTCTTGTAACACCTGTCATGTAAAGTCAATCATTAAAGAGGAAAACCACCATTCATTCATGAACCATAAAACGTTCAGATTGGTATCAGGAATACTTTGTGAAATTACTCGTTCAGCGTAGATAACAGCACACATCACATAACACACATTCTATAAAGCTTCACATTAAGTGTAACCATTTAATCGCTAGCTGGACTCATTTTAAGCCTATTTGAAGATGTCAGTTGTAATAATGGGAAGCTGGAAGACATCAGATGGATGCTTTTCTATAGATGGATTCTCTCACAGATCACACTTTAATCTTTAGTCTTCAAGGCCCATAAAGTAGATGTTATTAACGAAGACATGCAGAAAACCAATTAAATGGTATAAATCAGACACATCATAAATCATCATCATTTTGAAAGGTTTGTACACAAACACCATTAACAGCCTTCAGTTCTTTATTAAAAGCAACAACTGAAGATACAGCATTATCCTAGCCTGTATAAGGAGATGCAATCAGCATGATAGAACAATTATCGTGCACAAATAACACATTTTTTTTCCAAACCCATCCACGTTTTAAAAGAACATTTACCTTTCAGAAAAACATATAAAGGTCTGGATCAACATATACAAATATATATTAGGTTCCTACAATTCTGGTAATGCTGTCTAATACACAGCTTCTCCAATTCCTGTTTTCTCACCACTGTTGTTACATGAGTCCTAAGGAACTTCTGATAAATAAACTTTCCTGTTTTACATACCTTTTCTTGGAAATTTGAATAGTATGCCCTACATCAGTTACAATTACTATGGAAATCGATAAAACTTTAACTTTATTAACAAGACAATTTCTTGACATTACATGGTGGTATCAACTACACAACTAACATTCCCTCTCTCCCCTTTATCTGTGATTATTCAACACCGTTAACAAAATACTATTGAGGTCTATACAATATCCGGAAGCCTGAGAGCGAAATGCATCAGGATTTGAGAGCTCTTTCACTGCTCGCATGCTGCCATACTCACGTCTATGTTAAACCGTGGTCCTGCCTAGGAGAAAAACATGCTAATATTATTACTAGGAGAATTCTACTTAGCTTTGAAGCCTTTAAGCTCCATGAAATAATGTGGGCCCAAGGCATTTGTTTATTGATATGTTGTGGTTGACCATCTTGTTTTGTATTTTGTATATGACTTCATCAAATAAAAATAATTTCTTGTTTGCCAAACCCCCCCCCCCCCCTCCGCTTTTCCTTCTTTGGTTTCTTCCTATGCCTTTGTTATTACTATATAACAAGGGGCTGACATTACTTATTGTATAGATTCATATTTATGGACATTTAGCACCTACTCACTATGTTCTAAGCTAACCTACAATGCATTAGTCCACTTTAATATCTCTTCAATGCATGAACATGTCTCTTTAACATAACTGCAATTAGTCTGCCATAACTACAATGAGTTCCTCCATTCATTGACAAATATTGCTGCCTCTATATAAAAAAACATAAAATGCAGACACAGGGTTGAATACGTCCGGCAGTGTCCTGTGTTCTGCAGAGAGAGGAAAACATTGGTCTTTATAAAGAGACCTACCTCTTATAAAGAGTTTTACATATTATCATAGGATAAATTTTAGAATTTTTTTGGTACAATAAAATGATAGGGATCATTATGACCCTTACACAGCTTATTTCTTAGTTGAGCATTTCCTTTAGGAATAATCATTGCTTCCTCTGGAATATCTCATTTGGCATCAAGCCTAATTGATTCTTTTAGTTTAAATAAAGCTCAATAAATTCCAACTGCATCAAAACAAAAGTGTCCATAATTTATGGGTCATTTTCTTTTGAAAACACTCACAGTCTGAGTAGAAAAGCATGTCCCCTGCCAGAATGCTGCAGAGAAGAACCCTAGCTTACTGCATGGAAGGACTGGTCTTGCAGCTGAGGTCTGATACTCCCCAAGCCAAGTCAGAGCTAAAATTATCAAATCTAATGGGAGTGTGACTTTTACTGAATGGATAATTCTAGCTCTGACTCACGAGGGGTGTGTCAGATATCTGCAGAGGAACCACTGCTTCCACAAAGAGACCAAGGGTCCTTCTTTACAACATTCTTTCAGGATGCAGGCATTTTACTTAGGCAGTGGACAGTATTCTAAATAAAATGTAAACATTTGAACGTATTTTGGTTTGATTCCCCTGGACCAAAAACGTAATTATGCTTTACAGGATTGCCAATATAGGTAATGGTAAATAGAATAGAATATAGACAATAGAATGCCTATTTTTGTTTAAATATGGACCTCTTTACCTCTTTTTTTAAACTGCATTTGTAACTCCTGAATATTACAATGTACATACCATGATTATTGGTCTTACTGTTAAATCTATTAGTTAAAAGTTGCAGCCTTATGTGGTCAGAGCTCTGTAATTCAAGCACTAAGCAAGATTTTTCTGCTTCTTGAAATCGAGAATTTTGCCTAAAATTGCCATTAAAATCAATGCGAAAGATTTATAGCTTACACAAATCACTGGACTGACATAACTGTTGGGTTGCATGCTGTTTCCTCCCTGCCCATTGCAGACAAAATCCTTATACAATATTGTAGGATGAAGCACACAGTGATATATGTATCAGAATGCTTTGCTTCCATGCAATTTGTTCAACATGTCGGCTAGTAGGGAGTATGCTATACAGGGGATCAGTTCTTTATACTCAGTCTATACACCCTGTCATGCTGAGAAAGAAGAGCATAAAAAGTGCAATTGCTGCTTATGAAATACCACAGCGTAGATATGAAAACAGCAAATATGACTTCTCACATACATAATGTAAAATGTATATTTACTATCATGTCTACCAAGGTTCTCCACATCATGGCATACCTTCTAGTAAATATACATGTTTTGTAATGCGTAAACATTAATTGCAAATTGGAGTGGTAAAACGTCTTCAACATTACTAAATAAGTTCATCTGTAAAGGACAAACCAATACTACAAAAATGTACAATCTATGCAGGTACAGAGCTATGATGGGATAAGCAGGTACTAATTAGAGAAAACTTTTAGATGTATCTGTAAAACTAAAGTTCCACTTTGAAAAATTGCTATTAGACAGGTCCTTATAACAGAAAAGGACAGGGACTGTCCCTCCTGCAATAAAACATTATTACCTGCCTGATCTCTGTCACAAAGGGCTGAGCTGCACCTGCTGTTCAGCAGTTGGCACTGAATGGCACGCAGGAGTTACGTCATCCCGGCATGGCTAATCAAGATGGCCAATGATCAAAACCAGGAAGTGGAGAAGAAATAAGATGGCGGCGTCCACAACAGAACTGAAACAGGTATGTTTAAAAAATTGCCCTCAGGCAGGTAAGGTCATTTAATTGCAGAAGGGACTCAGACATCAAACAAATGACAAAAGTGGCCAGTGACCTCATTCAAACCAAGACACAAGGCACTTTTCCCCCTTATTCCTCTGCTTTTGACACCAACAAAAATGTCTGTGATCTACCTGCACTGATGGCAGTCTGGTCTATGGGTTTAAGCATTCCTTCCAAATTTTTTTTTAATGGTAACTCCTCTGCCATCCCCCGCCCTCCCTGCATTCTCCTTATAGGCTCCTTATACCTCCTCCATCAGCCTACAATACCATTTGTGTGCAGATGACTTTTAAATCTATTTTTCCACCACTGACTGGTCTCCTTTTTCGGATAAAGGTCCATTTTAGATTACTAACAGTTACTTGATACCTAACTTGGATAAAACTACATTTATCAAAATCCAAACTTACAACTTGTCCTGACCTGACAATAACTAAAACAAAAGTAATTTCACCCAATCCACATGCTATTTGTCTCTTCGTATTCAAATTCCTTCCAATTGCATCTACACATCATCTCCAAAATAGGCCCCTACCTATATTCAGAGATCATCATTCTCTTGTTACACATTCTCATTATCTCTAGCCTCCACTACAGCACTACAGCATACTTCTCTGGTATTCCATTAACTAAACTCTCACTTCTAGAATATAATATACATGCTGCAGCTAGACTTATATATCTCACTACTCCTCATTTGCTGCTTCCTTCTGCAAAGCTCCTAATTGGCTTCTATTACATCTTATGATCAAATTTAATTTTCAGTGTCTTGCCTATAAATCACTTTGCAGCTCGTTTACTGCTCCTCCAATCACTTCCTCACTCATATCCTCTTCCTGTGCATGGTTCCAAGAATTCATTGGGTCTGTCCACACTCTATGGAAGTCCCCCTGCCATCCAATTAGCCTTGCTTCCACTTTTAACACAGGTAAAATGCCTTTAAAAAAATATCTTCATTTTTTTAACAATATCTAATTTATTTTCCCCTAACTATTGATAACTAGGCTCCGCGGTATCTTAGATTCTCTTCTACCTTCTGTGTCATAGTTTGTACTTAGTAATAGTATATACATTTGCTTGTCATTTGCAGCCTCCATGTATTGTACAGCGCTGCATTATATGTTGGTGTTTTATTAAACAAGATGATAATTTAAGAAGAAATACACTGCCCTATGAAATAAACCAATAAACTGAATACAAACTGAATACAACATAATGATACAAATGTTTTTCTTTAAAATAATGTTTTGTTTTTTTTTCCTTGATTAATAACACACTAAATTAGCCCATAATCATGCTCGTTAGATAATTCTTGTGGTTTTACTTCAATAAATTTATAATAAGAACTTCAGTTTTGAGCGTGAAAATGTCACTGGTGGAATTAATAACTCATTTTCCATGCTGAACTTTCCTTTTATGATAGATATGATGATTATTGTATCTAGGGGTAGACATATCTGTCCTCTCAGGGCCTGTTGCTGTCAGATTTATGCTGCTCTTCGGCCTGGGAACAGACTGCCTGTCCACAGTCAATAACAGCTCCGCTTTTATGGCATTTGACTGTCGTCCCATGTTACAAATGAGACAAGAAGTGCTATCCGCAATGCAATCGCGAGAGGAATACAGATGGACTGATTTTTGGACTGGGCTATCAGCCAACACCTATTCAACTCCCCTGTGTACAAAGCATTGTGGTTTGAGAAGGCTGCCCGCATCTCGAAGGATTTCAGTGACAATGACGTATCCAGTGCCCCTTGGACAGATCTGTACTTTATGATGTCACCGGCTCTCTTTAAGGGAATTATTGCCGCGTGAATCACAGCTACTGCTACCATAATTTAGCTGATATTTTCTACCTCTGCGGCCCTCAGTGTCATAAGGTGAAATGCTCATGATCGATCCTCATAGCCTACAATAAAACATGTCAAGATGGTGCTGGGACCAGGCTGCAAATTCATCAGACAATAGATGTGGAAGGATCTGAGCTGTGCAAAGCTTTGTACATATTTTTAGCCATGGCAAGTCGAGGAGTTGCAGCATGGTTTGTGAGTTTAAGCAGCTTGGGGTAAACAGCTCCATGTTTTTTTTTGTCAAACTGACAGCTGGTTAAACATCAGAATTACATATTTGACTGCTGGTCAAACAAGCTCCACAGTCCACTATATAGTGCACCTTCAGGGTAGAATAAGAAAAATACTTTGCTGTTTTGGGATAAAATTATGAATACGCAGAGGTGACAGACAATGCTGTCAAAATGTGTAAAGATATGTGACTGTAGAATTATGGTCCATTGGCTTCAAATGGTAATTTCTGAATATGTTTTCCAGTATAGAGCAGAAAATGTTATTTTAAAAACATACATTTGAAATTATGTTCAGTAAAGTAGTTGGCAACAATCCGATCCACCAATTGAATTTCTGTTTACATTGCTTGCTATGAATTACTGCACATTGATGTTTTCCTTTTTTAGTACTTTTGCACTACAAAAGTACTTGCTTTGCAAGTGTTTGTTTTGGTGAAACATCTGTAATGTCAGTAAAATGTAAAGGATGTTATGTTGCAGGGGCATAATAGAAATTCCCAGGTTCTTGATAGAAATTGTATTCCAAGGCCCTGCAAGATCTCTGCATTATTGAGTTTGGGAGAAGTTTGCTAGGGATCAAACATGCCTGGCAAAGTACTTCTTTTGATGTCTGAAAATAGGCTGCAATAACCATGTTCTTGTTAGTGCCAAGGAACAAGTTAATTAAATACTAATAAACATTTTTAATGCATAAAATGGAAAGTATATACATAGTTGAAATAATTATATCTAAACTATTTTATTTGCAAAAGCAATTGCCAGTCTTGTGATTTAAACACCCCTTTTGGATAAAGCAGTCAGGCTGGTTATATTACATTTTCTGGCACTGTACTACACACCAACTTACTCAAGCAGCCCAGTGCATGCATCCAAGTATACCTGCACATAACCTAAGATAATTCATCTAGCACCCAAGATACACTTAAAATCTCATTTTGCAAATTTTGTTACTTTCTAGTAGCATCAAAAGATTATTCACTCCTCGCCTCCTCCTGACCTTTCCTATTAACCTGTAACCTTGGCCAGCATAATAATAATAGTAGAAATGAAGGTCTATTAGGGCAAAATGTGTGACCGTCAGGAAAAGTAGAAGTTTGCATAGGATAGGGGTTCCAATTTTTTAGGAAAAGAATTGGTGGATTTGGGTGGTTCCAAAGTGCAACAGGCACCTCTAGGTACCTGCATTGTATTGGTGTAGCCCATGTCTGCTCATTTGATATAGGAGTAAATGGCTGTACTCTCTCACAAGAGACATCACAGTAGTTAAAATAATGTATTTTTTTTTTTTTTACTAAATATATCTCTTAATCTAACATTAAACAGGTTATTAGGCTTCAGGCCAGTCAAAGAAAGCAAATATCTATCTATCTATCTATCTATCTATCTATCTATCTATCTATCTATCTATCTATCTATCTATCACTCTTAGCTGTCCACCACTTTTTCTTCTGTTATTTACTTTTGGTTCCATTAGATATTCCAAGTAAATACCGGTAAATGATATGATTATTTGGGGTTTTGATGGGCTGTTTTCCTATATATAGTATAAGGCAATCACTTTTCAGACTGTTCCTCCTGCTCATGCTGTATAATTCAGCTGCATTCCAGTCCCTTCTGTTGTATGTGTAACTTATAGACAGATCACTGCTGCTATTGATTTACATGGGAACTGTAATGTGAAATATTTATAATCACAGGTCTTTGGATTTTATATTCTCAGATCCTCCCTGAAAATGGCAAGCTGCATTTATATTAAACATAGTAATTAAAGCTCATGTATTGAAAAAGTTATGTTTTCCAGGACTGAAAGTGTGGAGAAATTCTACATGACATATAAACAGACTAAATCAATGTTTTTATATTCAATACACTGAAACTTAACTGTAGGGAAAAGTGAAAACTATTCCAGTTACATATTCAATAAAAAAAAGTAAATGCATTTCCAGGTAAAACTTGCTCTAACACTTAAATGTGACTCTTGTAGCAGTCTGCAAAAAAGACTGCCCTCGGACGGGTAGCTCTTAAAATATTTTTTGTACGTTATTATTGGCCACCAGCAGATGGCTCTGTATGTAAAGTGTGTAACAAACCATGTAAAGTGTGCAACAAACCGCTGGTCTTTCTAAACTGTCAAATAGTAGAACAATGAAGTTCCAGGACCTGCAACTAGGTGTCACCTGAGTATAAACTGAGATACTTTCTCTGATGGCACTTTCAGGTGAAAATAACTATGGTTTATATTTGAGTATATATAGTACATATCTATTAAATTGCAAACATTTTGTATCTATCCATTTCAAATTTAACACTTTTACTAATTTACATTAAAGTGTACTTTAAAAAAAAATGGGTGTAGTTAAGATATTTGGCCAAGTTTTATGTTGCTTTATAATACATTATACAATTTGATTTTACAATCCTTTGTAGTTTTACCAAAAATATACATTTTGAGGTGAAGCCTAAACAATAAATGGAATTGTATCCAATCAGACAAGTCCTTGTAATATATAGATTTTGGTAAATCTAAAGGTGATCATCACCTTTAGGCAGACTGTGGTGGGACCACAGCACATTAAAATAAAAAGAGCACTATAAATAAGCCAGCAAAATGTCACTGATTAAATTTCATGTATTCAGTGATTATTTATTATTAATAATATCATCTGTATATAATATATTCTTGAGGGAGTTATCAAACAGTAAATATTAAAAAATAAACTCATCATTTAATTAATTTCTTTTTTTCATTTAATTTGATTTTTTGACAGAATGTCAGCAGTTTTGTCATAGTATAGCTGCTCTGAGGATGATGAAATGCTAACCTGGGGCTTTAATACATCTCACAAATCCATGTTGGAAGATTGTACAGGTCAATAAATTGTAAAGTGCTTTATGTGCTCTGATATGGAAGACTGCAAGACAATATCACCATCTAAGCACCAGGATTTTCTCTACTGCTATGCCCTGCTTAGCCTGTATTCTAATCAGCAAATTGGAATATTAGATGACACATGCAGCAAAATGAGACATAGTAGATCTTCTTTTCTTTTCGCTACACAAGCAGACATGTGTTTAGCACAAGTTTTGTATTGACTAATGTCATGATACATTTTACTAATTTTACTAATAGATTTGTATGGAAAGTTTAATATTTATCTTACTGACAATATTATTCGTACTGTTGATACTAAAAAAAAACTTGTTTATATATTACACAAAGTTACAAAATCTGAGCTAGTGTTGGACTTGCTTATTAGAAAGCCTAGAATGCTCTGCAAACATGTTAGACATTGAAATAATAAATTCTTCTTTGTAAAGGAAACATAATATGCCACTGATAACATTTATAGTTTTAATTTATAATTTAATATCTGAAAAAAACATTATTTTTTTCACAATTCAGTCCAAAAGAATATACAATACAAATGAATGCAATGCTTAACACAATCTTATTTATTTATAATGCTAATCCCTATGTGTATATTCCTAATATATATTTGCCTGGTGAAATCAAGATTTATTGTATTAGATAAGCCATTCTCAGGTAGGGTTCCTTGGGGTTGCTAGGGCTTCCTTGAACTATGAATGATTGATCTCCTATTTGCTTGCATCGTTCCTTAGCCCATACAACATTTTGGAGACAGCAGCATGACACCAGAAATCATTTTATTTTCCTTCATTGTGACTTTAAGACCACCACTGTAAGTGGAACAATTATTTCAACTAAAAATGAACCAATTATGAGGCTATAGCTGGGCTTTCCAATGTGGAAATATTTTAAAGGGTTTCTCTGGAATAAAAAGGATGATAAAGGCTGTATTAGAGAAACTTTTATATTTAGAAGATCTGAATGCGATTCATCATCTTTCTGTCCTAATTTGCTGATATTTCTGACTTTAGAACTGTTTCCATAAGTAGCACAATACCTCAATAAAAGATATAAAGCTAAACATTGTGCAGTCACATTTTTTTTTTGAACCTCTGGAAATTACTAAGCTGGCTGTCAATCCACCGGTGGTTGGCGCACCATACGGTGATGTCATTACCCCAGCCAGCTCCCTTTTTTCTTAGGATTTGGTCAAATGCTTTCAGAAAATAAAAAAACCCAAGGATTGTTTGAAATGACAATGAGGGCCTCCTGTATATATGTTGTAAGCAAAGATACTCATAAAGCCTCACAGAGTAGAATAGATAACCTTTTCACTTTAGCTCTCATCTCTTTCTCTCTGAAAACAAAGATTCACATGAATGAGTAGAGAGCAGTACAGGTTACTGCTATGAAAAAACTGCTTAACAAAGCAATCAGAAATAATGCATATTATTAATAGAAGTGAGTGGGAACATTATTCACAAAACTTTTCATGTCATTTTGCTGTAGTCGCATTTGTTTAGGTTAGCTGGCTATCTCTGTACAATCCTAGATATGAATGAACATCTCATATATTGGAGACTGTTCTCTAATGATAAATGTTAGGGTGTAAATTATTCCGAGTTCTTCCACAGCTATTCTAGGTGAAGAAAATGCTGAGTGTACAACATAATAATGAAAAAGTATCTAGTCTATTGAGTTTGAGAGGGAACTGGCAGCTCATACATGTCGGAAATGCTGGAACCAGCAGATACAGGAGACATGAGGTCCTCACTAAAGGGACATCTGGTGCAAGGCTTGGAGCTCACAGGGAAGGCAGTGCCAAGGCTGCCTGGCTAAGTACAGAAACCTTTATAAGCCAGATAAACAGACGTGAATGCCGATACCTTTTGGTTTTATCTGTCTCATGATAAATCACATTTTGAAATAAGCAATATTTAGAAAGCAGTCCCTCTGGGAAATTTGGAATAAAGAACCATTAAAGAGATAATATAAGTTTTATTAAAAATAGGTACAAATGTAAGGTACACAATTTTCTCCGGGGCTATATTTTACATAGATTACTTGTTGACCAGGACGTGGGTAGTGCAGGCTTTTATGAGCTCAGTTTTATGATGCAAGACATACTGGGCCTGATTTATTAAAGCTTTCCAAGACTGGAAAAGATAGACTATTATGGGAGAATGGATTTCGTAAAAATCATTTGCTATTGACCAACAAATGCTTTTAATCCTGGACCAGATTCATTCCAGTGTTTTTGGAAAACCCAGGTTCATCCTTGATAGTCAATCTCAGTCTTTTCCAATCTTTAAATAGCTTTCTTGTCTTATTTATTGCTGAACATGGAGATAGGCTTTAAAGTGTTTTGTCAGTATATTATAATATAAATAAAACAAAAAAAAAACATGTGGTATATCCCTGTAGAACATGTGCCCATGTGCTGAACAGGAATATGGTGCTAAATGTAAAGAGCAGAGGAATGACTAATTTGTAGTCTGCTGCTCCTTCGTTGTCTATTTACAGGCTGAAGGTAGGTAGGTCACCCAGATGTATTACCTGACTGTGGCTGAGCAAAATCAGATCACCAGCCTGGATGTGGTATCTGGCACATTTGTGCAAATTTCAAAATTACAACTCCTTTAATTGATAAAACATCTCCCGTAAAAGTATTTTATATTTGTAAATAGCGGATTGTGTTTTTTGGCTTTATTGCAAAGGTTTTTTTTATTGGTTTTTCTTTCTGGGTTACATTCATCACAGCTATTCTAAGGATCTTATAAACGTGCCAGTGGATTTCTTACCAGCATGTAAATCACCAGGGCTCACCCCTTCCTAATACTTTATAAAACGGTTCTAAATTCAACTAACTAAACAAAAGACTAAACAATCAACGAACACACTCTGGGTTATTTGTATTTTCTTTTCATTTCAAAGCAGTTTGAGTACATTTAAATGGGCTATATTAAAGATGGCTTGTTCAACAGATTGTCAGTTTGCTTGCAGCTACTCATGACAGCTCATGCGGTAAGTAACATAGCTAAAACAATGCTGCTGTTGTCATGACAACAATTGCAATCTGCATGTGGTCTAATTTGCTAAATGATCACTTTTCACTTTCAGAAATTCTATCATAAAAGAAGAACAAGCTGTTTGTATGAGGTGATCCTTATAACTAGGTATACTTCACTGTCATTTATGTACTCACACAGCACAAAAGATTCTTTATGTGGCACAGGAAGGTGGGGTGGATGCCTAAACTAATCATAATATGTAAAATGAAAGCTTGCAATAAGGGCTGGCACCCTAGGGCACCTGCATGTACTACAAATATGAAGATGAAGATGAAAAATCAAGAGTTGGTCAGTCTCCTTCTACCCCTATAGGTTGTATGTATGATATATTACACTGCCCTGGTATTGTAGGACACTAGGTAGCCCTGAAGGCTGTAGAAAAGTAAGCATCTTAGGACATCTTTCTTTTATTTAGTTTGGAGTATGAATAGGGCTGCTTTAAAGTAGAAATAAAGTTCAGTTAGAAATTTTGGATCAGAAAGGGCAATTATTGCAGAAATATCCCTTCTGCAATGAGCACTCTTACCTGCCGGATCGCTCAAGAGAACTATCAAAAAGCTAATCAAAGCTGCACATGTGACTAAACGGGGACAGATGAGTATAGCGGGGATTAGTTTTGGTTTAATAATATCAGCTACAGCAGTTGTCGCCAACGTTTTTGGACCTACGGACCACTAAGTGCAAGGAATCCGGACTGTGCATGTGCAGGGAGCCGTATGCCACTCAAAGAGGAAGAAACTTCCCCCATGGTGACATCATGATGCCAGAACCCACCCATGGGGTTTTCATATGTGTATGTATGTATGTGTTCATATGGGAGACATGGTCCGCGGCTCTGGCCAATGCACCCCCCATTGTTCTCCTGAACTCCCTGGGGGGTGCACCGGCCAGAGCTGCGGGCCACCAAAATTTTCTCGCGACCGCTGAGTTACAGGGATTGGAGTGTTCATACAGCGACATCCAATGCCCTGATTGGGCACCTATACTACTGCAGGAGATACTACCACTTTGTGCCCCTGGGATTCATGCACTGTACAACTTTCATTTAATCTCATATGTGTACTCTAAAGGGCATAGAGAGGTAAGTAAGCTGGTAAAAGCTGCTGGTAAGGCTGAGAAGAATCTTCTAGAAATCACAGAGGTAACACACCATAATAAGGATCAATATTTCAGGTTAGTGACAATGCCCCTGATTCATCAATAAAATCTGCGCTCGCTGGAAGCGCGAAAGTACGCGCGGCCATCGATCGCGGATTACCGCGGTCCGGACTCGAGTATGCGCGTACACTCGCCTCACTACCAGCCGGATTCCAGCCTTCACAATAGGGAGCGCGAATCTGCCAATTAAGGCGATTAGATTTCATCTTTTTCAGTTGCTGAATAGCGCGATCGCGTACGATTCCGGATCGCGAATACGAATGCGCGACCGATAATCCGATTCTGCTTGATGAATCAGGGGCAATGTCTCTTTATGTAGAGGGAGCCTAAAATATATCTTGATTTTTTTTTTTTTTGATAGTTTGGATCGAGCAGGAAATGGTTAAAGGCATCAGATTGCTTTTGCTGTCCATGTACCATTTTTTATCCATCTTTTATACCAAGACACAACAGTAAGGCTGGGTCTACACGGACTGTTTCCCCAGCGTTTTAACCTGAGGCTCTAAAAGCCCATGTTTGAAATTCAGGTGTCTTAAAGCTTGCTGCTGGAAAGCAATGGAAAGTGTTTTGACGCTTTTTATTGTGAGAATGTTTTCAAGCATTTATAAACGCGGGCAAACGCCCCCACTGAAATCAATGGACGCATTTACAAGTGTTAACCCGTGTTAACCCCACATTTTAAGTTTGAAAACGTTGCAACGAGCGTTATCTAGGATTCTTTAGATCTGTCTAAAGAAAGGGAAATACTTTCCTAGACAATTGTCACTAGAGCTGCTCTCCTAACTGGAAGACTTTCTCACAAGTACCAAAATATCCAACAGTAAGTTGGATAATACCCTGTAGCTGTATTTACCTTTCCTTAGATAAACTGCAGGTTTAGCTGTTTTTTTTTTTAAATTTAGATTTTTGTCTTTTAGTTGATATTGTTTCTTTTATCAGCTTGAAACAATGCAGCATCAACATTGTGCTTTACAAATGGCGCTCCATATCAGTCTGACAGTCACACTTTTTTGGAGCCAATCTTTTAAGCCACTTCCCCTCCTGCAATCATAAGGACAGGACTAGAGATAGGCAAATCTGCCTTGGTTTTGTTCCTTCTGCGTTCAAAGAACATTTTTTGAAGTTTTAATGTAAAGTCAAGCCCTACAGAAGTCAATGAAAGACCATCATATTTACCAATACAAACTCCATGAAGCTATTACAGTGGTTGCCACCAAATCCAGAACTTCGGCACTGGAAAGACATAAAGCCACTGACCCTGATTTATGAAAGCTCTCCAAGGCTGGAGAGAATACGCTTTCATCAGTGAAGCTGGGTGATCCACCAAACCTGGAATGGATCTGGTTCAGGGTTCAAAACATTTGCTAGCAAACAGCAAATGATTTTTAAAAATCCATTCCATGTTTTCTGGATCACCCAGCTTCACTTCTGAAAGTGTATTCTCTCCAGCCTTGGAGAACTTTCTTAAATCAGGGCCACTGTATATATGTTGTTTAGCCTTAGCTTAATCAAGCACAGGATGGAAGATGAAGTCTAAAGGACGGAGATGAAGTGGTAAATTAACCCATTGTTGTGTTTGCTACCTGCACAATATCTCCTCTAACATATTTCCCCTCTATATCTTATCACATAAGCCTTAAAATAAATAAATCATGCAGTGAGCCATTGTTCCCTCATCTGTCTTCATCTATGAGTTTTCTGTCACTGTGCTTTAAGTCTTCAGTTTTATCTTCGTGCATTAGCCACTTTTATGTTTTATCTTAGTTTCGATCTTCCTGTCAGTCTTCATTGTACTGGCTGTTCATCCTGTAATGTGCTATCTGTCACAAGCTTTTCTCAATCTTATTTACCTTTGCTTAGTAGTGTTACTTTTTTTCTTAACGGTTTTTTATATAACATTTTCCTTGTCTTCATGCCTTTTCTTGTTTGCAGAAACAAATCAGCAAGTTAGTCTGTATAGAGAGGATGATGTATTATCTTTTTTTTGTTGTCAGAGAGACTGTGACATTCACATTGACATTACAATATCATTCCCATCTTAATCACCTTCAAGAGGACCCTGCATCAAAATACAAGACCCACTTACAGCATATGTAGGGGCAAAATTAAAAAAACAAAACAGATATGTAATAAAACTCTACCATACCTACACCTCTTGTGGGCTGATAAAAAACACAATTGTTTGGAGCGTCAGCACTGCCTGGTGTATTTTTTACTGTTCAACCTGTTCCACTGTCATTGTCTCCAAACATTAACACTAATTGACTTATAGATCAAGAGCTGGAAGAACTAAATAGTCAGATTAGCTCTGGAAACCCAATAAAAACACCCACAGGTAGAGGATTTTGGCACAAGAGACATACAAAGTCTCTTTTGCTAAAATACCTTTTCCTTGGCTCCTGGTGGGTTTTTGATTTTTGCCTCACACAGTATGGTGCATGCACTATACAATGTACCACAAGGGCTGGTGCAAAGAACAAACCTCAACGAAGGAGTCCATGTACCTCCTGCAAACACGCAGAAGATACATCATCAATGGATGCTCACTGGCCGAAGACCTGGAAGATACTGGTGGCAAAGATGATGGCTTCGGGGGGATGTATTGGTGACAGATTCCTGAACCTGTCATTAATGCTGGGCATATATAAAATGGTAAATGTCTGCTATGTTTGTCCAGTATGCTATGCTTACTGCCTGACTATCCCTTGCACCAATACAGGTTTAGTTCTACTATATTTTCTACCAAGGGATATTCAACATATATTTTTTGGCAAAGAGAAGACAATGTTACCTTAACAAAAAAACAATATAAGATAAGTTGTTGGGGTTTACATTTAATATATACTTTTATATCTTATACCCTCTTTCTGTCAACATTTAAAAGTACACATAGGGGAATATACAGGGGTACCTCGGTATAAGTCTGCTTTGGAATAAGTCCAACATGGTCTGGACACGAAAATTTTTGCTTGGTATACAACCTTTGTGCTAGAACTTGTATGGGTCAAAATGAGTCTCAAAACCGCACGCTCCCCTTATTTACCTCTCTCGAGACAAAGCCACGGCTGCCCACGAGTGTCAGTATGCCAGTTGCTACCATTCAGTGAACAACCCGCGCTATAACTCTCTGTGAATTACATAACATCTCCTCCTCCTCCCTTCTCAGCACCATCCTAGTAGGAACTCAACTCTTCTCAGCATGTAAAGTGAGGTAAAATTTTCATTTATTTCATCTAATTGCTTTTGTCCTGTTTGTTATAAGTCCAAGGATCTGGAACGGATTAAGGACTTATAGCAAGGTACCACTATATATATATATATATATATATATATATATATAAAAGGTAAATGTTCTTCCTCCCATGGTGCCCAGATGTTGTTGACACAGCTCTTTATAGAAGAGGCTTCTTCATAGTGCTGAAAGTTTTGATGCAAGGTCCTCTATAATCAATTCTTTTCAATTAAGTTACGAATGTCTAAGGATTGCGTAGAAATGGAAAGAATGATGATCGATAAAAGACTACTTACGTAAAACTCTATTTATGAAAATACTGATGTGCTGCAATCTGTTTCCTGAGATGAGTACAGAAAACGCTCCAGGATTATGAAGTGAATTGGTTGCTGCACCAAAAAGGTAATTCAGTAATTCCCAGCTATCATCAAGGTTGCTGGCTTCTCTTTAATTACTGGCATATCTACATAACTCAGGCTGCATAGGTAATGTGATCCAGTCAATATCTTCTCATTCACATAGATCCCTGTTGTATACATTACTTACATTTTTAAAAATTACTTTCTGTGCTCTCAGGTTAATGATTTTCTTTAGAGTATGTGTTAAGCCCAAAACTTTTGTGATTAGGTTTTACTGCTTTCTGGCTTTCAGTGAGAGATTACCTTTACTCCTTGATTTTTTGATCCCTGGATATTAGTTAAAACTCAAAAAGTTCTAGTCCTTTCCCACTTTATCCAAAACAAAGACAAAATTATTTGGGTGTAGGTCAAACACTAGCAGCCTGCCAGCAAATGAAGAAAAAAAAATATTCACTTTTTTCTACAGCATCAATTCTTTGCTAGCCAGAGATTGTTACTGAATTCCCACCACAGTCCCCTGGTTATTTAAAACTTACAAACCACTCAACTCAAAATTAAATCACTAGTTTTTCACTCTTTGAAATCTAAATGATCCAGGAGCACGCTTGCTTGCTTGAATAATACCCTTAATTGTTTTAATTGCTTAATAAGTTTCTATTATGTGTGGACAATAAAAAGGCTTTTATAGTCCTCTTTAATTTCTAACAATGTAAGAAAACCTCTTCTCGTTTGATAATCTTAGAATAGTATGCCCTTTCATTAGGATGATTTAATTTTTACCAAGTTGGAGGCTTACCATGATGAACCTTGACCTGTGGCCTTTTCAGCATAAACGTGTCTCTAGATTGATGCACCTGCAGGTTTACATCAATTAAAATTCATTGGGTTGTATCTCACCACAACCCCTGCAAGAATTTATTTAATTACAGGTAGACACGTATTCCCTTTTCTATTAATTATTGCACAGTTCTGGGCTGCAGGGATTAAAGTGAAGCTAAAATGGCATATCCCCTGTTTATTTTCCCTATGTTTGACACAACAGATGTTAACAGAAAAGCTTAAGTTTGGAAAAAAGGCTAAATCCAGAGGCATGCTGGGAGACAAAACGTTCTGGCAGAGATCATCAGCAATAGTTCTTGCTTTTGCATTTTTAAGATAACCTAAATGTGCTCAATTCTAGTTTTTATTTCAAGTAAATACATCTGATAAATCCTGATAAAACATTTATATGGATGTGTTCTCAGAGGTACAGCAAGCAACCAGACACGAAGTGGCTTTTCCTGTAAATTCCTACCAGCAAGGTAAAAGCTAATTGATCGCTGGTTATTTTAGTCATAATTTAAAATACAATTTGGGTGTAAAGATCAGTAAATATTAGGGATTGTCAGTATTAGCCAGTTTTATAATATTGGTTGCACATTTGGGCTAGTGTGTGCCTTACCTAGTGTTATTGGGCAGAACAGCCACAAAACCTCCGCTCTGGTAGTAGGGAAGACAGAAAAAACTTTGTCTAGGGAGTATATACAGCTATAAATGTGGACAGATATATTGGGCCTGATTTATGAAAGCTCTCCAAGGCAGGAGATTATACACTTTCATCAGTGAACCTGGGTGATCCAGCAAATCTGGAATGGATTTATTAAAACTCATTTGCTGTTTGTTAGCAAATGTTTTCAATCCTGGACCAGATCCATTTAAGGTTTGCTGGATGACCCAGGTTCACTGATGAAAGTGTATACTCTCCAGCCTTGGAGAGCTTTCTTAAATCAAGCCCATCGTGTTTTTGGGTAACCTTAAAATCCCTCTTCTCTGTAATCACAGGTTAAATATTACAATTCTAAAAAATTTCCAAAAAGACCTGTGCTTGGTCATGGCACATCACATGAGAGTGTTTAAAGAATTCCATTACATAAACATGTCCATGGCATTGCTGGCCAGTCTTTGTCCATGATGCTTGTGAGGTCTCCATGTATGGTGCAGACCCAAGATCAGAACTTCCCAGCTACATATAACGCATGAGCCACTGCCCTGTCCATTCCCGAATGACTATAACAATAACGTACATGCCTCCCCTTAAATCCAATGTCCTTAAGAATTGATGCCTGTGGTGACAGGTCCCAAAAGCTGCGTACACACTTCCAATTTTTATCGTTCAAAATGAACGACGAAGGAACGACGAACGATCGATTGGGCAAAAATCGTTCGTAAAAAAAGTAACCAACGACGCCGACGAACGAGGAAAGTCGTTGGAAACGAACGACCGGACCGGCGGATCGGATTGGACGACGATCGTTGACCATCGTTCGTGTGTACGATCGTTCGTTGATCGTCCATGGTCTGAGCATGCGTGATGAACGAACGTTCGTTCACTTCCTGTCGTGCACGTCACTCCCTGTATCGCTCAAACGATCGTATCTATTGTGTGTACAATATCTACGAACGATCGTGTCGTTATCTGTATGTGCAGGATCGGTGCTATACGATCGTTCGTAGATATCGTGCAGGATCGTTCGTCGTTCGTTTAACAACGATAATAATTGGAAGTGTGTACGTAGCTTAACACACACATTGTTGACTTAGTAGTGACCACATGCTGGTAGAGATATTGGGTTTGATTTACTAAAGGAGTATGGGCTGCTGACTTAGCAAAGTAAATTACGGTATTCACTTTGCTTAATATAATAATTAAAGCTCTGCTAACTTCAACTTTCCAATCATGTGCAGGGAAAAATTTTGTTGATTTTGTTTGGATTTGCTTGTATGTAAATTGTATTTGCAAAGTGTATTTCACCAAATTCACTAAGCTAAGTGAAATATCCCTTGCAATAGTGATAATTTACTTTGCTAAGTTGCCCCCAAAATTTGTTCCCTTACCAGCGTGGGCACACACTGAAAACATTACCTTTACAATGTATCTTCTATACAATGAGCTGTTATATCTGCACTCCTGTTTTTTTATTATTACAAACCACTTCATATATTGCCCACTTCCATGTCCTCTGTTTTTCTCTTTGGCACCTACTCTCTTCCACATATTACTTCCTGCAAGAAAACTTCAATTTCCTTCTTCATAAAAAAAAGTTTTTACACATTGGGCCTAATTTATGAAAGTTCTGTGAGATTGGAGAGCGTAGACAATAATGGGTGATCTTGGGTGATACAACAAACTTGGAATGTATTTTCTAAAATCATTTGCTATTATTTCCCAAATATTTTTAATCCTGGAACAGATCCATTTCAGGTTTGCTGGATTATCAAGGTTCTCCCATGACAGTCTATCTTCTCCAATCTTGGAGAGCTTTCATAAATCAGGCTCATTGCTTCTATGTATAACATATAATTATATATGGGCCTTTTTATGTTTCCAGTATAATAAATTAGTAATCCATTGATTTGAAGATCCCCTAGAACTCACAATGCAGAAAAAAGATGTAATAGTGTGCACCCAAATATTAGGACCAACAATTACATTCCAGTTCATTAAACACATTGGTTATTTAGTCTGAACCTCAGACTTCTCTACCTTACACATTCTTTTACATAAAATATTTATCATTAGATATAACAAGGCAAAAGACACGGCCTCTGAGGCCAGGATGGATGTTAGAGATTGCTTCCGCAAGACAAGGGTTTATCTTTGCTTTCAGACTTCTTTGTTTCTGTTTAGGAAGAAGTCTATTGATCTGCTAGTTTGTTACAGCAGTATCGATCTCTTCAAAGTTTAGTGGCACATTGTTTAGAGAATGCACAAAACTCCCAAACTCCTATGTACAGATGAAACAGTCACATATTTTTTGGAGGAATACGGGCCATTTTCTAGTAATCTCCTTCAAGTTGTCTTCCCTTTATCTATATGTTACACATAACTCCTCTGTGGTTTTCATTGAAAACCCCTCCAGAAGACAGTTATCAGTCTCAGTGATATGGTTTGATCTGATGAAGTCATCATTATAGCAGTGTATGTGGCTGCACATAACTACAACTGAGTCACTGCACAGCAGAAAACTTCAAGTAGAAATATGCTGGCAATGGCTAAATGGATTACATGGCTGCAATCCCAAAGAAAGACACAAGCATAGTAATTGTACATTACTGATCATACTTACCCAAATGCTGCATTGTGGTATTTTTTTTTTCCATTGAATTAAACTTAAGGCCCATTCACACTTTTGCATTTCAGCCAAGCATTGTAGGATTTGCACATTCCAAAATGGTAATGCTTCTGTTCTGTGCAGTGCATCACATTGTAAATAATAACCCAACATACTGTACAGTGGAGTGCAATGTTACAACACACATTCTGATTGTGGTGTGCTGCATTGCTAAAAGGTACTGTGTTTTTCATGCCTCGCAGTGCATTGAGAGCTCATTCATTTCACTTCAATTTGCTACTGGAAGTTAGAAGCTAACTAGACTTGTGAATGAATGTTTTTTTTCTCAGACACACAATACTTTGGGTTTAAATTTTCAGTATGCACATTACAGTATATGGGCCAATTAGCAATATTGCGTATATATATGCACGACTGTAATAAATGTTAAAATGCCCCTAATGTCTCCAAAGGGCTGCATTATAAAATGGTGATGACAGTTAATGTATTAATATTATAAGAAAAAAAAAAATTAAAAAAAGCTTGTGCTGTCAGCTATTGTTTAGTTTTGAGACTGTTTTTCTGTAGTATGATCAGTGATTCTGTTTAAAAGAACATTAATATTAAAACAGTAGTTAGTTGAAACATCCCAATGAATAGTTGGAAAGCAAAGGAAGTGTCAAACTTCTGAAGCTGGAGAAGCAAAAATCTTTTTCTTCCTTTTTTCAAGATGGATTTTGTGAATATTAGTGCTAAGAATGGGTTGTGCCCAATAAAGGCACACAAAAATATATTTTGGTTTCTGTGTTTAAACAGTAAAATTCTGTGTTAGCCACCTAAGTGTCACTGATTCATTCTAGGCTGATTCACCATAAAGTGAAACAAGAATAAGGATTATTTTTTGTAAAAAAAAACAAAAACA
>NC_092858.1:147077929-147080960 GCF_032062135.1 Pyxicephalus adspersus
GGATTTTTAAAAATCATTTTCTATTTGCTAGCAAATGTTTTGAATCCTGGACCAGATCCATTCCAGGTTTGCTGGATCACCCAGTTCACTTCTGAAAGTGTATTCTCTCCAGCCTTTGAGAGCTTTCATAAATCAGGGTCAAGGTCCTAATTGACCTGATAATATTGAAATTGGTATTACCCCATTTTTGGAATTACAGGTGTATTCATCTTAATAGCTAAAATAGTTAAAATTGTTCATTTTGGTTGAATTGCATAAAAGACCCTGCATAGTTGCCACTCTTCCTTTTGTACCCCCGTGTCCAATTTTTGAGGCGGTTACATAACCTTGGAACTGACTATTCTACTTTAAATTGTAAGTTGGATTTTGATTTATATAGAAAATATCTTGGTTTGTGGGTTGAAATTTTGATTACGCAGATATCAATTTACAATGTGTATGTGTTATAGCTCTCTTATCTTCTCCTCCTGATGAAGTGGACCGTTTCCATGAAACGCGTCGAGTAATGAGTAAAGATCAATTAAGAATACAGAGAGATTTATCTATATGTTTTAAATGCTTTTATTATGTATGTATAATTGATGTGTTATGTGGATCATTAAATGTTTTAACTGATTAGAAAATTGTTTTTTAGCCTACTAAAGTCTCTATTTTTGAATAATAAAATAAACATATTTGGCTCTTTGGGGGCGAGGCATTATTGTGCTGAAAGCACGTAGATGGAGTGTATTCAACTATTTAAATATTGAAAGAATTTTGCAGTCAATGTCAGACACTGGTTGAGAAGTAATTTGTTCTAAAGGGGAATATAAGCTTATGGGGCCAGGAGTGTACTTACTTTTCCCACAGTCCATAAATACATTTATTACCATTTTTTTTATTCAAACACAAACACACAGGAGTAGATTCTTAGAAAAATTCACATCTTACTGACAAAGAAGTAGCTTCAACCATGTCCTGTATGGTAGGAGGAAAGATTATGGGGGGCCTGAAATAATACAGTGATATGTGATATATCACTACACTGCAAAGCTTGAGAGGTAAGTATGCCCTTATTGGTTTCATTCTTTAGGGCGGACCCTTTCTTTCTAGAGAAGTCTCTTTTTCTGTATGGAAGACTCCCTAGGTCAGAATTTTCACATTGTTTGTGCCATAGTACACACTGCTTACTTGTCAACCAAATTAAAGCTGCAAGACTCCAGCCAACTTGTTAAAAGGGGCCTTATGATTTTTTATGTCTTATGTCCACCTCTGCTTATAGATTTCTTGCAATGTAGGTTGGTAGCCACAACCATGTGACTCAGTCTGCCTGGTTTAGTGAGGTAAGTGATGTATCTTTCATATGCAGAGCCTTCCCTCCATTTTGTTAGGTATCCCATACTTCCATGGTCTCAGAGAATCTCCCATCAAACAGGAGCAGCACACAAATTACCTTGACAGGCAACAAAGTCCATCCCCATATTTTTTTATTGAACAAAAGTGTCCTTACAATTTTACTTGTTTGGAATCAGTAATTTTTTTATGTGGTAAGTAAAATATTATTGTGGTTTGGTAATACTCCATGCCCTATTGACTCACGAAAAGGTGCATTTTAATGATAGCCCGGGTCCTCTGATTTTTCTCTTTATTAAGCCTGATTGTGTATAGAATAAAAGATAATGATGGTTCTTTTTTGCTCTTTCCAAGAATAATTACAGTGCTCCCTTTCCCAGAAAATTATTTTTTCTTTGAATTTTTTGCAGCATTAATAATAAACAGTGTTCAGAAGAGTCACTTTGGAATTACCGTCACATGATATGCATCGTCCAAAAAAAAAATTGTGTTTCCCAATATGTATTTGTAGGAAATAGACAACAGAATTGCTTGGTTTGCCATCTCGTTACCACTACTTCAAAGCTGAAACCTTTGCAAATGTCTCCATTACCTACGACTGTCTGGCATTAAATAGCAGTTAATATTTATGGCTTGCTAGTCAGTGGCCAATATGTCTTTGTCACCCCAGATGAGTGCTCCAGATATCCTGATATTGCACTTATACCAGCCACATCTGCTGTCAGGGTAACGCTGGGTGTAGAAAACATATTTCTCAAGCTTATGGCATTGCTTGGATATTGAAGTCAGATAACGGTTTTCCTTTTAATGGGTATACATTTCTTCAATTTGCCGTTTGCAGTGGATTCATTCCCTTGGGAGATAACCCTGGGCTGCACAAAGACAGATATAAAGGGAGAACATAGTCCCCTGGATGAAAGAGTTAATGTGACACGACAGCAGCTAGCGCGATTGTACAGTAACTGCAAAAACAGGTCATATGCAGCCCATACATGACCCAGTAATCAAATCACATATTAATTATCCTAAATGACTAATCAACCAAAAACTGATCAATTAACACACCAAAGAGAGAGCTGATATGGTGTCACTTGATTAGATTTTCTGCTAGGATGGGTTGTCTTTTTTAAATTAATATGATTGTGTATCAAAATGATCATTAAATGCAATACATTCCTGGAAGTCATGTCTTCCATTGAAAAAAAGGTTATACCAAATAATTATATTGGTATGTGTATTATCATCATCATAATGGGCAAACAAATGAAGACACATATGTTTGGTTATCATGACAGCTTGGATTGAAGAATTTTATCTTTCAGAAATCAACTGTTGGTCATTAAATCAGGTCTGGCAGAAAATCTATTTGAATTCGATCAAATACTATTTTTATCTTTGCTGTGTTAGGTTAGCACTTTAAATCAAAGGATAATTTGAAACCATGAAATATTTGACTGATCATTTATCATTATATTCAATAAACTGGTCACACACTAAAAAGTTTAGGTGTAGTTTCCAATCCAAACATTCTCATTAAACTGACTGCAGTAAGATCATATCTGGCTGGTTGATACGGCTACATATTATTTTTATTTATAGAGGACTATATACCGTGTTTCCCCGAAAATAAGACACTGTCTTATATTTTTTTTTGGCTCCCAAAAACACACTAGGTCTTATTTTCAGGGGATGTCTTATT
>NC_092858.1:147083188-147185315 GCF_032062135.1 Pyxicephalus adspersus
ATATATATATATATATATATATATATATATATATATATATATAAAAATATATTATAATCACATAAGTATAAATTTATATTTAAAGACAATATTCCTATATATGTGCATATCCAAAAACTTAAAGGTGTGCTTACAAACAAACAATTTACAGTTGATATAAAAAGGAAACAGTCATTGTACGTTGGTAGCTCAAGTCACTCTGGGCAAAAAAGAGAGCAAACCTGGGAGTCACTGGACGTTTTTAGGGCAATATTCAGAAAAAAACAGCAACAGTTCTGCAAAGAAGAGATCCTAATGTATGGGAATTATATAAATATTAAAAATCATATTCATATACCTTAATAAACATATTATCCCAAAAAAGAAGGGCTATGTGTGTATGTAACTGTATAATAATTATGTGTATATTTGGCAAAGTTCCTGCATAACAAAGTTTCCTTTAAATAATGATACTAGATATAATGATACTAGATTAATTTTCTAGCGATGTATATACTGCTCTCATTATAATTTAATAGTTATTATAATATATTAGGTATTATATATATAAATAATTCTCTAAAAATTGAACAATATAAAAAGAGAATTAAAGATAAATATATCAATAAATATTCCTGAATAGAAGATTTATAAGATGTGAGTAAAGTAGTAACATAAATAAAGTAGTAACATTGGACCTGATTTATGAAAGCTCTCCAAGGCTGTAGAGAATACACTTTCAGCAGTCAAGTTGGGTCATCCAGCAAACATGGAATGGATTTCTTCAAATTAATTTGCTAGCAAAGGTTTGGAATCCTGGACCAGATCCATTCCAGGTTTGCTGGATCACTAAGCTTTACTGATGAAAGTGTATACCCTCCTCGCCTTAGAGAGCTTTAATAAATTAGGCACGTTGAATTACAAAATAGATTCAAGGGAGGTTGGTTGGAATATAGTTGTAAGGGAGAAAAATAACATCCCCACCATCATATAGTAAGCCCATACCAACTTAGCAGACAAAATTTAATACAAATAGCAAGCAAATCAATAGCAATTATCAAACAAATGGCACAATAAAAACAGTAAAACCAAATGAATTCACATTGTCAAGTAGATACAAATGATGTTTTCCTTGATCATATAATGGAATTTATCTATAAATATCTTATAAATGAGGAACCTATTAGTTGCATCAATGCATTACAAGAATTGAAGTAGAAGCATAGATAAATAAAATATATAGGTGAGGGAGAATGAAAAGCTGATGGATTCTTTTTTGTGGTGATTTTGATTTTAATAAGCAAAATTGAAGGGAAGATTATAGATGAAATGAATGATCATAACATATTAAAATGCTAATACTCATATAGTATAGGAATCATTGTATGAGAAGCAACTAGGTCTGATGATTCCATTGATATATGGAGGTACATAATATAGAAAGGATTGAAAACTTAGAACCTCATTTAACTCAGGAAACGTATCTTTGAAGGTATTGATCCATCTAGTTTCTTCTTGTAACAAACTTTTGTCCCAATCACCCCCTCTGGGGTTGGTAAGTATCTGCTCTAGAGCTGTAAAACGTATACAATCCGTTTCATAATTGTGTTTTAACCCAACATGTCTGCCTAAAGGGGTTGTAATTTTTCCATTTGTAATAAAATAAATGTGTTTAAAAATGTGTTTTGGTCTTGCCAATGTAGAAACATCAACATTCACACAAAGCTATGTAGGTTGTAGAAGTTGCAATATATTGAAATAAAATGTACATAGGAGTGTAAAACCAATATATATATATATATATATATATATATCCACCCTCTCATTTTTCCCAGCTGACCCTGTCACCAAGATGGAAAGTGATGGGGAATATAAAATTTTAGCCTTGTCACCAAAGCAGAAGGTGAGAAGTGTTAAGGATGGGAATTCCTCTCAAATCTATTTTGTCTAAAAACAGGAATGGAAGAGAATGTTCCTCAATGGTACACTGCCAACAAAAAACAAACTGGTGGGTCATTTAATCCTTCTCTACTCTGGCCAAACAAAGATAAAAGACGCAATGGTGTTTTTTCTGTTACAGAAAAACTTTACAGAATAAAAAAATGGAGGTCACCACTATTGACCTGGACCCAGAACTACCATGCAGATCAGGAAAGTCAGCATTAAGGTATAACTCATATAGGAATAGCGTCCTTTATTCTGCAGAGTAAGATTTCTTTATTCATACTTTTGGATGGAATTAATTTTGAAACAGTGTGTTATGATTAACCTGACAGCTCCATACCCAGACTGAGTGTAATGCGCCTGGACACACAAACCACGACCAACTCCAGATATCCTTAAATCAGGCTTTATTCAAAATCAAACAGCACAGCAAGGGTTAAGTCCAATAAAGCGAAGTACCGGAGGATAAGGCAAATGCAGGTCAAGAACAATCCGAGGTCAGGGCAGGCAGCAAGCAGAATGGTCAGTAACAATCCGAGGTCAGGGCTGGCAGAGTTCAAGCAAGGTGAGTTTCAGACCAGGTCACTAAGGTAATGACAAACAGATAAACTTTAAAGCACATAAAGACACACCCAAGCACACTGTGTTAACAGAGGCTATATCGGGCAATGGTGTAAAGGACAGGCTCTCCTTAAATGGCCAGGATGACCAATGACCTTGCGCCACCTGGCACCGTCTGATAGGAGACTGGGTAAATCCCCTGCGGCTGATTGGCCGCAGGGAATTCAAACTAACTATGTCCTGCCCCCGGGCGAGGCAGCCGAGTGCCACGCCCTCGGGGGGTACAAGAGGGACGCATAGTAACACGCGCACCTCTTCCTACAGCACCCCTAGGACGTGCACTACTTTGCACTTGTTGCAAAGGAGTGCTGAGAGCATGAACATCATTAACCACATCTAAAGGGATGCAAGGGCTGCAGCCTGGCTGAACAGTAGTTTGGCCAGGACGGATCCCTCCGCCTGCAGAGACAGACAAGCTGCGGGCAGGGAAGCAGCCTCGGCCATGCTGCCTGCTACTGCGGCGTCTCCCTCTGTGGCTGGGAACGCAGGGCGGGTAAGTTCCTTACACTGAGCAGGTAAGAAGCAAACAAGCCCACAGACAGATAAAACTCCCCATATTTTTTATACTACATCAATGACCTTGGGTGCATACTAATAGTGAGAAACCAAAGCACTCTACAATTCTCAGCTGTTCTTTTAGTACTTACTGAATTAAGTGTTCCAGGTGGATCTGACGCAAGGCTGTAGGGGAAACCATAAAACTAATTTTCAAAGAAGTAACAGAAAGGTGTTGAAGCTGATGTGTTCTTTAATTTTTTTTGACAGAGCTTAGCTCTCCCACGGTTTGTGATTAAAGGTTAAGCAGTGGCTTTCTTCTGTCTCAGCAGCACCATTTACACATGCAATTCTGTTATTTTATTCTTTATCACCGATGCTTAAATAACAAAAAAGGGTTTACTGAGCCATTTCTTCAATATCCCTTTCTGAAGATATATTTCCATTGAACTGCTGGGGGTTCCAGTACACATTCTGTCTTATATTCTCCTTGACTTGGTTATGTAGAGATCAGGACTGTATTTGCCATAATGAAAATCCCTGGGGCAGTAAGGTAGGAGAAGGCAGCAGCAAGATATGATATATTTTCCTAATTTTGCTTACTTACAAATCTTATTTAAAGATAACCTAAAGTAAACAGGGAAATTAACTTCATTTTTGTGGTCTGTTTAGTTAAACATATCTTTTAGACCATAATCTACCTCCAATAGTGCATTATAGCAGTGGAACTAACCAAAATACTCATGTGATGGAAAGGACTAAAGGACATCATCATTCAGGTGTGTCAAGAATATAATGATTTCTATATTAGACCCAGATGGGGATGTCTATTTAATAAAATATTTGATGAATATAGCAAATGAATCTCCAGAAAAAAATGAAATCTACTAGAGGAGTTTGATGTCTATTGTGCTAATCTTGACTGATATAGACATTTTAAATTAGAGGTAGGAGGTTCAGAACATAACAGTAAAGCTAAGACCATGGAAAATTCATTACAAAATGGATCTTCCTTTCCAATAGACAACTGTTCAATTGTCTCAAGAAATTAAGTGAACAGTTGGGAAAATCCAGCCAATTGACTGTATCCCTGAGTAAACTTAGGCAGGAGACATCTGGACTACTGGACTACCTACTAGATTGTGAGCTCTTTGGGGCAGGGTCCTCTCCTGCTGTATCAATGTCTGTCATTTGCAACACCTATTTAATGTACAGTGCTGCGTAATATGTTGGTGCTATATAAATCCTGTTTATTAATAATAATATTAAAAATAATAATATTATTCTGGAAAGGCCAATGTACATATGAATATGCCTGAATCTGACCAAAGAATATCTGGATTGGGAAAACATTCCCCTATGTCTGTAGCTACGGGTACTAGATTCTGTACAGCTGGACGTTGAAGCAATTGTAAATGAGGTGCACCAAATTTGTGGCCATGATAATATTCTACATAAAATTCATTAAAAGTCACTAAACTCTGATCTAAATCCTGGACAGGGCAACAAAGGCTCTATTTATAAAGCAGATAATCTGACATTCTCTCAAACAATCATTTCTAATGTTTAATTCCTGGCTTTAAAAAAAGATAGCCCATAGATTCTTTTAGCTTTCATTTCTTTCACAGTCATCTTTAAATAAAGTTTTCTTTAATGGCTGTCATAGATTTTCAAAAGTCAGTTTCTAGTTTATTAGTCATTTACAATTGTTTTTATTAAATTGGCATTGCTGAAGTTTGTCATTTATTTGTCTTAATGGCCAAAAAAAGAATCTATTCTATCATCTATTCTATGGGATGATATACCCAGTTTATCAAATTGAAAGCAACAATCTCTGGGTGTCAAACTAAACTTATCCAAAGCTCATCAGCAGGGATGCTAATTATTATCCATGATAGGCAGATAAGCACCAGAGAGACATTCTACAAATCTGAATATAAAACACATTCATCAAAATACGTAGCAGCAAGCACCTAAAAATGGACAGCTCTTGCAATATGTTTTTAACCATAACTCAGAACATGTATGCCCTAAAAAATATTATTGTTCATTCCTAAAGGAAAATTACTATGGAAGTATGAAGGTAACACTAGCTGACCGTATATTCTGAAAAAAACTTGTTCCCGTTCTGATCTAATAGCTTTACTAAAATCTTACCCAGAACAAGAATACTCAGTTTTCTGAAATTACTCTGACTTTTGATCGTGCATGCTTGTTCCAGGACAGTGAGCCCAAAAGTACAAAGGTCACAGCCACCCTTTTCAGGCAGCTAGCATTTTCATAAGGGGATAGGCAATGGCAGCCTTCATATTTCTCCCAATACAGTTTTGTTGACAGCATTAAAGCACATATATATTTTATCGTACTACCCTGTCTCTTCTTATTTCCTGTAAAGTCTTCTCAGTGCATTCCGGTACCCCTCTCTCTCCTGCCTTGCTGTGTCTCCGGACACCCTTTGTACGAACAGATGTTACCAGTGCTACATAATTTATTTTGTTCCTACTTAATTACACCCTTTAATTAGCAGTCAAAACTCCATCTCCCGGGCACATAACATTCCCTGAACACTCCTTTTAAGTCACTGACCCATTTAATTACAGATTGCTGTTTGTGTCTTGCCTCATAGACAGATACAGAATTGTGGCTCTGGTTCCTAAAGCAAACAGGTAAATGAAATGAATAAACCATTACATGAGCTGTGATGTAGAAGCAGAGCTCTGAATTGCAATACATGGGTTAATATTTTAACAACATACCAGTTCACGGGGCCAATATAATATTTATTAGATTTTTAGATACAAGAAAAATCAGCCTAATTTAGGTAAAATTATTAAAGGATGTTATACTGTTATTTTTTAATTATATATACACTAGCAAAAGTGTGGCCATTCATTACATGTCGCAGATTTTGGATGTCCCAGTATTATAAAGTAACTACTGCAGATATATAGACTAGACCGTAATAACATGATTAGTAATACTAAGTATATATCGTAGATCTTGGCCTTAAATTGGACAGTCCAATATTGGTCAAATACAGCCCAGAGTCTGGGGAAGGGCATCCCATCATCCACCCCAATCCACTCATATACCCCAATTGTATCTAATATCCACATCTGAGTTTAGAATAATTAAACACCAGGCTGACATTTGCCAGACCCCAGGCTGGTGTCTAAATGTGTTTATTAAAACAATGGTGAAAATTCTCATCAAAATAATGTTGATAATCCAATTTAACATTTGATAAATGTGTTGATTCTGCAGTCAAAGATAAGAAATGGAAGGGCTGAGTAGACTTTCACAAGAAGTGTGAATGAGATATATGGGACAACTCTGAATTTCTGAAAATACTGTATTTTATTTCATCTATATAGCAAAACACTTTCAATGGTATAAATAAAAGACAAAAAGGAATAAAAATGTATTGGTAGAGTTTAAATATGCTATAAGTTGAACATTTTAGCAAATAAATGGTTTTCTCCAGGCACTCTTATTTCCCTCCACATGCCAAAAACATATTGGTAGGCAAGTCGGCATTCCCAACAAATTGGCCCTAGGCTGTGTTAGGGACATTAGGAAACTCAGAGATATCAAGAATCTTTCCATCTCAAAAATTGTGTTTGTATATAAATGTATATAGGCATTACACAAATGTAAAGATCATTCCAGGTATAATAGATTATGGTTTGCCCGGTTTATCATCCATAATGTTTGTGTATATAGAGATATATTTTAATTATTCAGGTTTTTTAAAGGAACTATACACAACTTTCCTAAACTCATATTTCAAGAACTGTGTTTGAAAAATTAAAGTTAGGTTGGGTGGTAGTGTCATTGGTGATAGGGGGTTAGGACTGTACTGCAATTGAGGTTCTATGTAATAATACTAAAAGGTAGCTTGAAAGTCTGTTAAGATACTAATTATAACGTCATGTAAATTAATTTTGACCTCATAGAATGTTTTCATTTAGTGAAAGCTATAGTTTGCTTTGCTGCAAAGAGCACACATCAATAATTTGTTAGATGCCAGATAAGGCAAGTTCCCACGGTCAATAATGAACAAGTCAAGCAATGGTTAGCCGAATCTTGAGATTTGTCCATCTTCAATGTATTATATTAATGGGTTGGCTCATTTTCATAAACAAGATTACAGCATGACAGTACCCAGTTTATTACCACTGACATTGAACTTTGTATGCCATTATACTCTGACATAAATACATTATAGTACAATATTGTTTATATATCTGTAATTTACTTCTCAAATAATTGTTCTTCATTTATGAGGTATAATACGATCATTCATTTTGCTTTTCTAATTTATTTGGCAGATTTATATCAGTTTAGTTGAAAGATTTCCTATTTTACATTTTTATAACAACATGCTTTCTTCTTATTTTAATTAAAATAGTCCTCAAATGTCATGCTTTACTAGGTAACATATCACTTCTATGGTTGAATGATTTGTTAAAGTGAGAATCCTGTGCTGTTTGTAATTCTGTCATATACAACTGTGTCCTTCTACATGAATTTCCAGTAAATGCTTGTAAATTTTAATCCAAGACACTAGTTCAAGGTTGTATGTATAGCCAATTATTCCAACACTACGGGGCAAAGAAGCACAGGAGAACCAGGGCTGTCTGGCTTCACAGTAAGATCTAAAGCTTTGTGCCCCCTAACCATTCAGCATGTACTCAGGGTTAGTGTGGGTGTGGTCGGCGTGGGTTCCCGCCCAGCACACACCCACCAGGGTGACTTGAGGGATTCCTTATGCATTGAGTCCGGTGTCAGAGCACGTTCTTGGAATCAGAGTGGGCGTGGTCCAAGCAGGTCCAGCTTATGACCACTATAATGACGTAGGGGATTCCCTGTGCACACATGGGCACTCCCATCCTAGCGATCATGCCCACCAGGATGGGAGTAGCAGGCCGATAATTGCAAGGCGGTTGATCAACTCTAATAAAATATAAAATAGCTTTTTTGTACGTGTGTATTTTGTACTGTGATCAACAGTTCTGGCGGGCCGTGTATTATTGATTTTATGAAAGAGGCTGTGGGCTGGTGGAAGTCTTAACACGGGCCGCAATTGGCCCCCGGGCCGGACTATGGACATGCCTGTCTTAAGTGAAATGTTTATCATCATACACATACGCTTGGGTTGTCCTTGTCTGTCCATCTAAATTGAAATTACAAGTGAAATTAGCTAAAAACCATGTTAATATCAGTCTAAATCTCTTACTTGGTTTATTCACAAATGATGCAGATCATGGATTCTACTTCAGCTCAGGCAATGTGAACATGTACAAAAATACATTTTTCTATGGCACATATTTCTGACAATGAGGCTGATTTACTAAAGGAAAAAAAAACTATTATATTTTGAATTAATACACACTTCAGTTACTAAATCCTGTTAAAAGCAAAATGCTGTTTACTTCATGGGCAGAATAAATAACTATTAAAAATTTACTTTTCACAAAATTAACTATCGAAAAGGAAGAAAGAACCATGAAAATTAGCGAATAAAGAAGAATTATAGTTCAGGAGCATGGGACACTGTGACCTCTTCAACTAGTATTCCTCTGTTTTTTTTGTGAATCATTTCCAGGGTTCTTTCCTCATTCTATGTAGTCATGGCTGGAGGTCCGGAGCACCCTGCATCCTTCGCACTGGTACGACTCCTCTCGAACATTTCAATCTATTTATAGACTACTCTATCTGAGAGAACTTTATCCCCATATTGAGCACACATACAGAGATGAATTCATGCTCCCTGCACATCTTCTGCCCACAAAAAGCATATAGGCAGCATGGTGGCTCAGAGGTTGGTGCTCAGGCCTTTGCAGCGCTAGGTCCTAGGTTTGAATCTTGAGCAGGACACTATCTGCATGGAGTTTGCAGGTTCTCCTCGTGTTTGCATGGGTTTCCTCCCACATCCCCAAAAACATGTAGTTAGGTTATTTGGATTCCCCCAAAACTGACATTAGACTGTATTAATTACATATGACTATGGTAGGGACATTAGATTGTGAGCCCCTTTGGGGGACAGTTAGTGACACGACTATGCACTATGATGGCGCTAAATAAATGCTGTGTAATAATAATATTATAATAGAACACTGTTCTTCTCTGCTGCAATTTATACGTTTCGCAGCCATCTTCACTACAGCATGACAAGTCTTACACTAAACTGCAAGGACAGCCATTTTGCCAGACAGACTAGTCACATGACACTTTCAGACACGACCAATTACTGCTCTTCCCTCTTCCACCGAAGTGTGGAAACTTTTTGAAGACCCCTCGTATAGGCAGATCAATTGATGAGGTTACTTTTTGACACTAATGGGGTGACCAGTCCTACACATAATATTGAGTTATGGGCACTTGGTTGATCTTGTTCTGTTTGTAAGCTCCGGCAATACCAGAATCAGCACCAAAAACTGGTAGGACCCAGACCATCTAGCATGCAATCAAATCCTCTCTGACTCCTAACATATATTAAGAGAAATCTGCATAGCTGGAGTAGGTCTTGAATTATTTAATTGTTTTTGTCAGTGACAGAATTATAAATCTATATGTTTAAATGTTGTCACTTACAGGAAAGGTAAGTATTGATCATATCACAGAGACAAGAGAAAGGTTTCCTCGAGCCAGGGGTTATGTCTTACATATAAATGAATGTTTCAGCCTATTCTGGTATCCCACTTGAAAATAAATGCAATTCTCTGGATTTATGATAGGATCATCGCTCACACTGTCACTTTGCTTTACATCACTTACACTGAAATGGGGATCTCTGTAATCAATGGGTCGTGAATGTGATTCCTGAACACTGCAAAAGACAGTAAGAGGGAAGCATGTTATGGAAATACCAATTGAGATAATGTAAAGCATTTTCCATGCCTTCCTCTTCTATAAACATATCACCGCTGAAAGGATTTGTTGCATATACCTTTAGAAGAAAATTGAGATGGGGGGGGGGGGTGTTAGGGCAGAATACACTTCACCTTGCTTCAATTTCTATTTCATAGCTCTAGATTGGAAAATCTTCTTGTGAAGTCCATAATGTTTTTTGAAACCTTAAACAAAGAGGGCAGAGACAGTGAACTCACAGCTTTCACACCCATTTAGTTTATCCATAAATCTCCCAGGCTGAAAAAGATACAGCCTCCTTCTTTCACCCATGAGTGCTTTGTTTTAACTCTTGAATCTTAAAGGTTTGACGAGTGGCACAAATATTGAGCAATGGTCAACAAATAACTCTTAGAATACAGCATATTGCAATAAAAATAACTTAGGATCTTCAGATGACCATAAAGTAGAAGTTTTTTTTTAATCTAACTTCCTGTCTGGTAAAAGCATTTCCACAGGGGCAGTAAGTGAAAGGAAATCTCTGACCCCCACATAGCAAGAAAACTCCCGGAAGAGGTATTGATAATTTCCTATACTATCCAAAACTTTACATACAAGTTAACGTAAACTTGTATGCATATTTATAATATTAAAGTATTTACCTAACCTAAACAATCAGTAAATACACTAAATTAAGTAAGTGTTGGAAGAAATTAATTTTCAAAGTTCACTAAAATTCTTCCTTTCTTTCGAAGCAGAATATTGACAGGTTTCTAACGTAAACAACCAGCAACATGTTTCCAAGTTGTTAGAAACCTAATGACTGGGCTCGACAGTGATTGTTGTAATCTGTTAGGAGCTTTGAGAAAGAATAACTTCATAGTCAAAGCATCTGCAGAGGTCAGTGATCACAATTCCTGTTGTTATTAGGAAAATGTAAGTGGTTGTATGTCCATAGTCTGGGCAATGTTGCACTTTAAGCAATGGCATAGGTAATCTGAAGTTTAGTATTTTCTTTTGCATTGTACATAAAAGTGAGGCGCCTCATTACTGCAATCTTCCCATCCATCAGTCTGGTTCAGTCAATCTCCATTTCAGGAATTCTGCAATAACTTCACTGGGTAGTTTGCACTGCTGGCCACTGTAGGAAGGAATGCATTGGATTTTCAGCTATGGGATTGTAGATTTGGTGTTCTAGGGGTGTATTGTTGTGGTTTATATTCTACTTTAGTTTCTGCCTAATAAACATATTCATTGAGTGTATTGTTGTATTTGTTTTGAAAAAACATTTTTTGAAATTTTAATTTTTACATACAAAAACTGCTTTTTCTATTTCTTTCTGTGCCCCATGGGGATAATTTCTTGCATTTTTCTGTCTCACAATTAAAATGAGGTTAAATAAAATAAAACCTCATAGATGTTCTAATCCTTGGCTGCCCTACTAAAATGTCTCTATTATGAAACATTTTGCCAGTGTAGCCACTTTCCATACTATTGCACTAGTATACATTGTTACACTCTACACACATCTGAGCATGTGGGATCAGTGGTGCATGGGTTATTGCTGTAGTGTACAGCTCTTTCAGACTATTAAAAAGGTAATAGTTTGATTTAAAAAAAGGACAAAAGAACCCCAGCCATACCTGCCAACCGTCCCTCTGAACCATGAGAATGCATCATGAGTTATTACTGTCTGAAATGCAGAGCTAGAGACAAGCTTAAAGAATTGCTATTTGTTGTATAGTCTTGCCAAGTCTTACATATTTTAGTGACTCATAACAACACAGTCATCTGTTTTCCTCTATGAACAATAAATTAATATATTTATAGACGTCACATCTTGGTCCTCTCTTTATAACTAAACAATAGTGACATTTCATAATACTAAAGCATTATTTAGCTTCAATCAAACCAATTTCCTCAATGTGCCTCTACTGCCGGCCATGACTTCGTAAGCCAAGCAGAGGCTCCTTGTAATGTTTAGGCTAACAGTATGGTTTTGAATAGTGAGGAAGATTAAAAATTGTGAATGACAATTCTTTTATTTGCTCTAATAGTGGATCCTAATTTATAAAGCTGGACTTTAGAACATGGCAATGATAGAATAAGTTATGGAGTTGGGGTGAGCAGTATTTTCACACAATGGACCTGATTGATTAAAGCTCTCCAAGACTGGAGAAGCAAACCTGGAATAACCTAGTCCAGGATTGGAAATGTTTATTAACAAATAGCAAATAATGTTTGAGAAACCCGTTCCAGGTTTGTTGGATCACCCAGAGTCTCCCATGATGGTATATATTCTCCAGTCTTGTAGAGTTTTATTGAATCAGGCCCAATATTTATGTTGACTACGCAAAGCACATGGCCTGCCAAAGATTCTTATCACTCAGTTGCTGCTGCTACAACTTTAAGGGCCCTCTATTGGGTTCGCATTTTCAGCCATCTTCATTGATCAGCTTTGGATTGACAACACTCCTGCATATTCATAAAGAAGTTACTTCAGTCCAGCACAGAATTGTCCTGGGACTGTACATTGAGCTGTGTGTCCAGAAAAAAAGTGCCTACATAAGGTTAGAAGCATGTTTGACAGACGAGAATCCAAAGTCCTTGAAATGCTGCACTTTAATTTTACTTTAGTCAAAAGTCTAGGTGATGGTTCAGCATTGGTTTCACCTTCTCACCCTATCTCCCCCTATTCTTCTTTGAGTTTTATATTTTGTTTAGCTATGTACCTGCTTTTTGCATTTGATGTTTAAAAAGTATTACTTTTCATTGTTTTTTATTTTACTTATTTTGTAAAGTATTTAGAAAATATGAAGTTCAGTCACTTCAATTGCATGCTGTTTCACAACTTGAGTGCTTGCATGCTATGGAGTCCATACATCAGGGGTGCCCACACTTTTTTGGCTTGAGAGCTACTTTTAAAATGACCAAGTCAAAATGATCCACCAGCAAAAAAAACTTGGAGTTAATAATCCTGTGCACAGTAGAGTTTTTTTTGAAAGGCAGGGCTCCGTGATCTACCCGCACTGACTTTGCGATCTATTAGTAGATCGCGATACACCTGTTGGGCACCCCTGCTATACATACTCCTCACATGTCTGTAGATGCAAAGAAGCCAGATGGCTTTTGATTTCAGTAAATGTAAAATAATTTATATGAAAAAAGACTTGTCAACTTGCCCTGGTCAACACCAGTATTCATGGAAGGCCAGTTCCCCAATCTAGCCGCAGTCTTCACCTTTAGTAAGCTCCCGCTCAGCCTCAGGGGACTGGTTGCGTCTCCAAGCACATGCTTGGCCTCAGGACTTTGTGTGCAAAGGATGGTGTCTAGGGATGGACTGGCAGCAGACCAGGAGCCCACAGATAAGCGACACAGCTCCAATTCCCCCTCAACTGTGCAGTCTCAGTGCAGGGGATGTCGAGAAGGAAAACACAACTAAAGGGAGTCAAGGATGGTGCAACTGCAAAGCACTAAATCCTGGAACTCCTCTGCTGCTTCGAGCGCTGCCGGTGGAGGGAACATGCTGAGCATGCTCTACTGTGGTGGGATACCTGGGATTGTCGGCTCAAAAAGCATCTCCTAACAAACACTATTTTTGGGTTTACATAATGCTTAAAAGTCTTCTAAAATAAAAAGCAGGTCACAGTCTTCTCAATATCTTGAAAGTATTGACAAGGCTATTCTTTACAGGTAATAAAATGAAGAAGACTTTACTTATTGTATTTAATAGCATCTCAGTTACTAGCAAAGTAAGTTTTTCAATGCAACATATGAGTAATAGCATTTCCTGTATGTTTACAATGAATCTACAATTTCGGACACCTTTCTAATAGGCTATCCATCTACATTTAGGAATTGAAGGATCAATGTTGGTGACAGAGTTCCCGTCTGAACTCAGATTTAGAACTAAAGCTGGGCACAGATCTGACCTTTGCATGGATCACATAACCTCTCATGCTGTCAAAATAAATTCTCTTAAAGAGAAGATTCATTTCACAGATGTTAATGCACATTGATAGACAATCATCACCTTCAGAAAGAATAAGGATTACCAGGGTAACTAGTTTCTCCCCTAGGAGAAGCCTGTATGTTTTTGATTTTGGAAGGGTCACAGAATCTAAATCACAATCGGCATTAAATATGTGATAAATATCCATCATAAATATGTAAAATAGGACTGCAAAAGCAGACGCAAAGATGTAATATTCTATGGCTTAACATTAAACTATCTGCACTATTAATGTCTAATAATTCTGTGTGACAACCAACAGCCCTCAGCCTCACCCTGTACAGAGATTTCCAACTTGTGGGGCAACAACTTTGGCACCAGAAGAATGAGAGTAGTCATCACCTGGGTATGTCAAAGAATAGTTAACCCTTTACGCACACAAGCTGCTGCCACAGTGTTCTATGGAAACACACAGACCACAGCAAATGCTGCAAATCTGACCTTTAATAATGTCTGTATCATTTGCTGCCATAATCAGACAGGAATTCAACATACATTTACCCTAAGGTGGGGTCTTCAAAGAGTTTGAGTTCTTTAGATTCTAGCTATAATACTACAAGCTTCATCTTAATATTTCTTATATATAATCTTGGAAAAATGGAAGCAAGGAATATTTACAAAACTGCTATAAAACAGAGATAAACAGTTAATCCTCAAGCTGACAGATCAGTTTTAGGGGTGAATTGTCTCTTTTTTTACACAAATGCTATTATGAACACTGAATATTACCCAACACTCCTTGCAAGGTCCTTTTTATCTAAAATCTGGGATGGTTTGTCCAGTAAATCCCCACCCAAACAAAACTTCTGAACAGTGTGTCTATAGGTATGTTTAAATATTTTAATAAAACATTCGTTTCATGCCAATCTTTCTGAGTAATTCTATAGGGCAAGGAATCGGAATTAAATTATCAATAAACTGACATCAAACATGGTGGGCATCTGAGACCTTGTAGGATGACTAATGTGTCTACCTAACCTTTCAGACATTGAAATATAATGTTATTTGGTGTCTGTTCCTGTACATTTGTGTGATTACTTTTTAAGGATGTTCTTTATTTTGTTTAGTTTTAAATTCTTTCAGGACAATTCATCAATATATATTTAGTGAAAGATACTTGGCTTATACACCCTTTCTTATGAGCTGTAAAATTTAACTTTGACTTTTATTGCACAGTTGGCTCAGTGGCTAGCACTCTCGCCTTTGCAGCGCTGCATCCTTGGTTTGAATCTTGGCCATGAAACTATCTGCCAAGAGTATGTAGTATGCCCCCATCTTTATGTGGGTTTCCTCCGGGTACTCCGGTTTCCTCGTAAATTCCAAAAACATGCAGTTAGGTTAATTGGCTTCCTTACACTGTGTTATTGACAGTACTATGGTAAGGACATTAGATTGTGAGTTAAAGACATGACTATGGTTTTTTAAAAAGCGCTGTGTAATATGTCGTTGTTATGTAAATAATGTAATCATTTCTATCTTAAAAGTATTACTCTTCTTTATTACAAAATGTCAGTATTTGTATTATCTCTTTCAAGTTCAAGGTCAGAGTCTCCATTTCCAGAACTTCAAAAAAAAAAACTTTGAGAAGATCATTTTTTTACCGATTTTAGTAAAACTTTCTATACTAAGGGGAAGGTGATTTCATTCTACTATAACCCCTATAACTAGACTAATACTAGTTTGTTAAAAGAAAACTGCATTCATAAATTCAACATTTGAGCCCCTGTTTTAATCATAAAAGCAAACAAAGAAAAGTTCCCTAAATGTTTTACCACTATAGTGATATTATCAAGGGGTAAACATTCACCACCAAGTGCACAATCAAATCAAAATAAAGAACCCCCAAAACAGGGACACAGAAAAGAATGGAGAATATATAAGTTTTGGAACTTATATCAGAGTTTTATTGCCATCTATGTTCCCTTTATAACATTTTTTGGGGTTCCAATTAGTTGACAGTTATCAGAAACGGCAATCTTGTACATAACAATATAAAAAAAAATTTGACTAGTGTTGGGCCTTATGTATTTTATTTGCTTTTCATCACTGTAGAGATATTTTTAACTGAGTTCCTCATGAACACAGCTGTGTCTTTGGAATGTTGAGTCTATATGAGCTCAGGGCCATTGGAGGGGCTTCTATTGACACATCTAAATTTATAGTCTTACCATGGCAGCTGGTGAAATCGAAACATTTGCCATTAGGCACAGAGTAAACCTTTAACACACATACTGGGTACAACACATAAAATAGATCATGATGAGAGGCACAACACAATGAATACACGGTCTGTCTGCCTTTTTGTATTTCATTTGGCTGTTTTAAGCTATTCATTATATCATGAAAATAGAATGCATCATGGTTAATTGTTGTTTTCACTATACAGTGATTAGGGATATAAGATGAAATCACTGAAGTACTGTGTTTTAGATTTAAACATCTCTCTGCTTTCATTTGTGCAATGTTCATGATGTCCAGTTCTCCAGAATGTGAACATGCTGCCTATTTTCTTTAATCTTTTCTGAACTTTGATGAACTGACTTCTGCATCTTCCCTCTATTTCAGTTTATCCCGAATATTACATGCTGTGCTTTTTGCTCAGTGCTTGTTTTATGATTATCAATAGTATTTTTATGCTCCAAATGTTGCTGCTTTAAATAGATTGGTCTGATGCACGAGGCACAAATGGCTTTTCAAAGCAAAGAACACCATAGATTACCAGAAAAGTAGCTTATACTGCCAACTCAGCTTTAATTTCCCCAGAAACACACATAAATAATGTCTTCTAGCATCTGAACCTCTTCCTGACTGCTGCTCAAAGAAATGCTAGTCTTGTTTATTGGTGTATGCTGAGAATGGCTACCAGGCTTTTTTCTTAATATTGCAGTGCAAAGTGCAGTGAATATGTGCAAAGTGCAGTAAAACATAACAACCCGCAGCAACCAATTACATTTTATTTTTTATTGATCTGATTGGATGTAAAAAGAAATGTTGCTGTGAGTTTCTGAATGTAACATATCACTGATGGATGTTTCATAATTTCTGAAAATGTTCTGAATACTTGTTTGAAAGTATAATTTCAAAGCTGCTAAGTTTGAACAGGTCTGGGAATCTTGGGATGCCTATTATGCCTATTTACAGGTTTAAAGTGTTGATTTGACTATGTGGACTCCTTATAAATCATCATTCTGGTGACCCCCTCCTCCTCCTCATTATTGTCCTGTTTACACCCTACCTGTTTATTTATTTTTTGTTAATGTTTTGTGTATACTGGACATTCATCTTTTACTTTCTCACCATATGGGAATATACTGTTTAGTTTACATTTTGCTGTTTTTTTTTTTTAATATGTTATTTGTATGATCCTGATGTACTGTTAATTATTTAGTATACTGTACACTATGTTTATGTTTATATCTTGTCCTTTCTCTGTTTTTTCTGTTATTGTTTATGAAATTTCTAAATAAAAATCCAGTTTAAAAAAAAATATATAACTTCACATTTGAGTTCTGTCCTCCTCTTGTGTCATTGTTTGTATCTGTCTGTCATTTTTTACCTCCATTTAATGTGCTGTGCTGCTTTATATTTGTTTGCGTTACATTAATATTTTTTATAAATATTAATAATTTGAGTTAAGTGGCTTTATTTAGTAATCTAGAAATACGGTACTGAAGATGGTTCAAGAAGTATCCACTGCAGATATTCTTGATTTGTGATCTCTTTTGTTTGGCATATGTATGTTACAGTAACTAGAAACATTTCAATTTAATTTCATTTTAAATCAAACTATTCTAGTTTTAAAAACACATCTTTAATGTTTGTTTGCAATGTGGCCCGCAAGTTTTATCCCAATGTCAACAGCAGCCTCCAGATGAAAAAAAGTTGGGCACCACTGATCAAGAATATTTTTTTCTTTGTTCTTGGGTTGAAATACACTTTGAGTAACTCTAATCTAAAATCACTGTAATCCACTGCACACATGATCCAGGATCTCTCTTTGAATGTTCTACCTTAATGTTGTCTCATGATCAGCCATTAATCTGATGATTCATTACCATTTCTGTAAAATTCTGCCTAAGCTACTGAGTCCTGTGAACAACTGTCCTAGTTACAAAACCAAGATAGATACTATGATGAAGGCTGCCATTGCCTAACTTGCTAGTTGTGTGCTAATTTAGCACCTGTTCAACATCATTGTAAATGACAAGACGGGCTTAGATCTAGTGTGCAGCCTGTATGTCAGACAATGGCAGCTTCTAGAAGAAAGCTTTTAGATTACTGGAAACAGGACAGGTGTTTGATGCATATCCCACTATGCACTGTACACTCATTGCACAGTTATATGTCATGACAGACCTTGGTCATTGAACACATAATGATTGTCAGGTGGTTTATCCTGCAAACTTTGCAGAGATTGGTACGGTTGGTGAGGTCATATACTAAAACCCCTAAAAATGAATTCTCTCTGTTACCCAAAGAGTAATAATAACCCTCTCTAATTGCAAATTGAACTCCACAGTATTTTCCTTTTTGTGCCCTGCTTCCCCACCTCTTGGATTGTAAGCTCTTCGGGGCAGGGTCCTCTCCTCCTCCTGTGTCACTGTCTGTATCTGTCATTTGCAACCCTTATTTAATGTACATCACTGCACAATATGTTGGTGCTATATAAATTATTTTTTATTATCATTATTATTAATAAAATTAATACTAATACTAATAATAATAATAATGTTTGGATACTGACCTCTGCTTCAAAACCAAACCCAATGAAAAAAGCATCAAAATCTACTATTTGGATTTAGAGCATTTTAAATTTCATTAATGAGATTAAAAGACATTAAAAAATACCTTGCTTTTTTTTATTCTTTAACAAAATAAGTATATGTGTTTGAATCTGATTTTTATAATACTTTTTAAATATATGGATACAATCTTTTATAAATTAGGATTTTATACACAATAAATGACAATACAATACTGTGGGATACAGTAGCTAAGGATATGGCACACTACTCACTTTGTCTAAAGGCTTGTTCTGTTTGAATGAAACCTTGAATGCGGCCATGTTTTATGGATTAGGTCTCTGTTCTGACATATTTACTTGTCAATGTAAAGAGGTAACTTGAATACCCAAGTTCTGTAAACACCGAGTTTTGTACAACAAAAGAGACAGAGGAAAACATTTCGGATAGAACTTTTATCGCCACCCGGTGACTAAAAATAAGAATGCAAATTAATGATGAGGAACAATTTAGATTTACACAAAAAACAAATTACAATTTTATTTTCTGTAGAGATGACAATACTAATCAATGAATATAAATATATAAAAAAAAACGCTATACATTAATTCCACAAAAATGTGTACAGATACAATGCCTGCGCTCCAAAGCTTTGAATTCAGTGTAAGTAGTTTTAGATTTTTTGCGGCCAGAAGGTAAAAAATATGTTCTTAGCAGTCAATTCAGTGCACATAAACATGTCTAAAAATAGTTGAGATTCATGTACAGCTGGTCAGAGCACAGATCCTCATGGAGCAAAGATAAATCCTTAACTCTAATCGGAACAGCTTTCAAAAGGTCAGGGCACAAGACGGCACAGAGAGAAGAGATGATACAGAGTGTGCGGCAGATAAAAGAAACTACTTGTGTCTGCATCATTTAAACTCAAAAGAGAAATCACATTGTCCCTGTGAAACTTTTCACAGAATTCTAAATTGTTAATCAGTATACAGTAAGATTTGTATGGGAGAACATCATGTGCAATAAGTATTGGTCCATCAATTGAGTTCCCCTAATTAGGTGGCCACGTACTGATATTACATAAAACACTGATACTGATATTAAAACAAATAAGAACACAAAGAACATTGAATGGATAAGCAACATGTTTTAACACAGAATATATTAAATGCTGTTCTTGGTATAGGGTCCAGTGCCATCATTTGTGGCCACCAAAGGCATCAAGTGAAAATACTGCATTACCTGTCAGACCCCCATATGTTACTAATACTGTACATTAGGAATGTGAGCTGAGTGACATGGCTATGGACTTGTAAATATATGCCTAATATGTCAGTGCTATATAAATACATCAACATAAATGTTTATAATATTATCAAAAATAATACTGTATTTGATGGTAAGTCTTGTCTTGTTGCTTTCCATTCTGACCACAATTTGGGCATATGTTGATTCTGGTGTGCTGGATGGAAGCATAGCTCTGCATGTTTTTTTTTATAAAGTTCTTTAATTATTTTAGCTGGATTGTTCCAAAATATGGCAAATTACTTTTTCATATTTAATATTTCCAATGACCAATTTAAACTGTAGTTACCATTATGTTACACCATCACCTGGCTAACTATAACCATGAAAAAGCTTGTTCATTACAGGATTGAATTTCTGATGCTCAGATTACTCCATCTCATAATTTGTCTAGTTTGTTGAAATGGAGTTTCAGTTAGAGATAAACAAACACAAAGAGAACATCTCATTCTGTACAACAGCGCTAAAAGTAGAAATTACACTTATTTTACTAAGCTGGCTTTTATATAATATTGCAGTTAGATTACGCAAGTCTTTTCTAGTATGTCTTAAGCAGAACTGGAGAGATTAAAACTGCAATTACAGGGAAACAAGTGAAATCAGTCAGTAAATAGCTAATGCTATGTTGTGGATTAAGCTCCATATAATCCATTGCAGTCACATTCTACTAAGTTCCTCCTCTATGTGCGTTGTAGGATCAGTAACATTCAAACTTTAAAGGCGGTTATAGCAGTTGTAAATAGCAGTTGTGTAAACGTTTTATAGCGGTCATAACTGGTCGATAAATACACAACCAGATTGAATGATTGTTATCTACTAAATATAAATCAGTTCCTGGTTATTGCTGTACACCTATCAACCAGACCCATTTTTTGCTTGATCAGTCCCTCCTTCCTACACATACTTCCTGGGAAGAGCTATCTTTGCTGACTTACATATTGTGCACTCAGAGTGAGTGGGAGCAGCATTTGTCAGGCTAAGCATGTGAAGTCCAACATTCTTTATAATAATCAAGAAAACAGAAGACAAAGTCACTAGCACTACAATGAATAGGATTCTTGCTTGAACAACATGTTCTAAAGCCAAAATTTTGGGGCCACATAGGGACTCTTCTTCAAGACAACATACGGTAGTGACGAAAGGTGTTGCCTTGAGGAAGGGTCCCTGTGCAGCCCCAAAATGTTGGCTTTAGAACATGTTGTGACAAGGCTTTTACAATAAAGCAAGAATCCTGTACTTTGGAGTGCTGGTGACTTCTTCTTTTGTTTTCATGAATTCTACACAGAACCATCCATGGTTGTCACTTTAAGCACTTTTACAAGTTCTGTAAGGAGTGCGGTCCTATCACAGACATTTTTTTTTAATAATCAAACATCAGTCATGAATTTCTTAACAGTTTCAGATTTGATATAAACAAAGAATTTAACTTTCATCTCTTTGGAAATTTTGACCACATCACCAAGAAAATCCAAAAAGAATTATGGACCCCTGAAACACACAAATAAAATTTGTATTTTTAGGTAACTCCAAACTATTGTACTGCTTATCAAAAAAAACTTCTTCATACTTGTTCTGGGCCAGTTATTCTAGAACGAGTAAACCTAGAGACAGGAAGGAGAATACCAAGTTTTATCAGGATGTTAGCAATCCATCCTGACGGCTTTATTTTAGTTCTGGTAAAATGCTTACATTCTCATATGCTGATTATGGAATCTGCAGGCAACTAAAGTTTAGTATTGGATTTCTGAAACTTGTTTTGTAAAAAGGAACACAATCCTATGGAATGTATTTGGCCTGTTATTATACAGTAGAATTCTTTCTTATTTATTCTTATTTATTTTTCTGTACCACAATGACCCAAGGCTGGATATAGTGAAAGGTATTCCATCCACCTTTACATATACCTAGGCCCAGTGGTGGTCATTTTATACCCAACTCTTTGATGTCTCAAGCATGCTCTTTTTTCCCTCGTGTTCTCTGTTCTCCTTGCTGTCTCTTAGTAATGCTGAGTATAATAATACATTTCTTTGCACTCAGACATAGCTGACCCAGCACTAATACTTGCTGACAGGAAGGGAAAGCAGGGTTAAACATCAATGCTGCACAATCTGTACTGCTGCTAAAGGCAGCCAAAAAAGCAACTCTCACAGAAAGCTTCTGGACTAATACTGCCCTTTGCTCACTCATTTAGACCACCAGAGAGTGATATATACATAGCATTAATAATCCCATAAATAACATGGAACTGACTAAGCACATTAGCCTTAGTGTTCTGTTATTTCACTCATTAGACTTTGCCAAATTACCCTTACTGACCCCTAATTAAATAAAGAAAAGCATAACTATTTGCAATTTTTGGGCCTAATAATTTAAAAACTCTTCAGTAGCTGTTTTTCTGTAATCAACAGTTTTTAGTGATTTAATGCATGAATGTGCAGCAGGCTAAATGCCAGTTACTGCAAAATAACTTCCCAGTGTAATACCGCAAGTCAAGGACAGGGGGCGGTAGCCGTCTGTATGAATTGACTGCTATTATCTGCCATTTTACCATATGATATGCTGATGCAGTTACTTGGAGCATTGTTAACTGAAATCTTGGATGCTACATCATAATTTCATTATGAATATGATTTTGGCTAAGTTACAATGCAGCTTGCTTTAAAAAGACATTTGAACAGCATAATTTATATTGCTGCTTCGGTAAAGTAATTTACAATTTTAAAAACATTGTCTGTATTTTGATCTAAAGTGGCTGGCCTGTTTACTGTGTATTTAATGCAACTTGGCATGTTCCAATACCAAAATTATAAGACGGATGAGATTTTCCAGTCTGCTGGTCATGTGATGGCAGTAATCTGCCCAGCCATGGCAGCAAAGATATGGGTGGGTATCTCTAACAAAACTTTTAAGACTGTCGACTAATTCCTCACTATATACTATAAAAGATTTCTTACACACTGACAACATTATCGGTACATAAAGCAGTTTTTTTCTGACTATGATCTTTTTGATGCCATGTCATATATATTACATATCTTCAAGGGCTGAATTCACAAAAGTGCATAATGCAAAAGAGTATGTGAGATACCACATGCATTAACTGTTTTTAGATTCTCTCCATTTCTTGTTATGCATTTTTAGAAAGAGATTTACTAGGGATTGAAGTTTGAAAGAACTTTTTGTAAATTATTAAAACTCAACCTTTGCCTTTCCTGGTTCAAGCTTTCATCAACAAATTAAAAAATTATTAAAACAAATTTACCCCAAATCTACCAAATCTGGATGCTCTAAAAAGTGGAAGCAATTGCAATTCCCACAAATGATGCTGAGCCTCCATTATCGAGGGCACAAAAAATCAAGGAATGATAAGGAAAAGGGCAGGGAAATAAAAAAAATGCTTGAAAAAAAACAGTATTTTATTTTCGTACTAATTAATATTCATTTGACGGACGGCAGTATTTCCATGTGGTTTTCTGTGACTGCATGCAATCAAATCAAAGTATGCAATGTAAGCACAGTACAACTATGCAGAACTGAAGATTAATCTGGAGTTCATATTCATTAAATTTGGTCTAACAAAATATCACTAGCAAAACAGGTAAGAACCTTATTTTGGGTTTGTATACAATCCTATCTGTTTGTTTCAGAGTTGTTTTTTCCTCATACAACTGATTGTATTGGGAATATTAAAGCAGCTTGAAGCAGCTCAGTGCACAGGTACAGTTTTCCAATGCTGGGTGACTGCAACAGAAAGCATGCTACATTACATACTACAACAATCTGAGCTCTATGTAATCCCCTGCAGAATTGTCACACTCTGTTTTTCTAGGCTTATTGGGAGGGGAGTGGGTATTTATTTCTGAAAACCAATATTATCTGGTATTTATATAGTGCTGACATAGTACACAGTGAAGTTTCTGAAGTTCATATTCATGTCACTAGCTGTCCCTCAAAGGAGCTCACAATCTAATGTCCCTGCCATAGTCATATGTCATTAGCACAGTCTAAGGTCAATTTTGGAAGAAGCCAATTAACTTAACTGCATGTTTTTGGAATGTGGGAGGAAACCGGAGTACCCGGAAGAAACACGCAAACACAGGGAACCTGCAAACTCCATGCAGATGGAGTGTCCTGGCTGAAATTCAAACCTGGGACCCAGCTCTGCAATGGCCAGAGTGCTAACCACTGAACCAAAACTTTGCCCTGCAGCTTTGTTCTATTCTACTTCTAGCATTCACATTCAAATTTCTATTGAGGGTTTGAATTCAAACGATGACTTTAGGAAAGCCATTGATAGTGCTGTATTAATATTCAGTAGTCTATGTACAAAGTAGCAAATAGTGTGTTAAAATATTAGAAGAAGCTGTGTTCCAGGGGGATGGGATGGCCTGGTGTGTTCTAATAAAACATTGCAATCTGCCTAATTCCTTATCCTGATTATAGTAATCCTACATCAGGGGTCAGCAATCTTTTTTGGCCATTGTTGCTGTTTAGTTCCACTGCAGGTTGCCGGCCGGCATTAGGCAGGATCAGCCAGGGGGCAATTGGTTGGAACAAACTACCGGCTAGGCTCTATCTTTCCTAAAGGCCTGAGTTTGCTGACCCCTGCCCTACATGTATGCAGAGTTTTTAATGCATGTATGGCTCTTATTTAACTTTCGGGAAAAATCCTTATCCTCAAAAATCCTCATAATATCCATACATCTAAAAAGGCTGATAATGAAAGGTGTTCTGGAAGTTGCAGAATTTAAATTTTTCATTTATCTGCTACACATTCTGTAACCATGGCGTCATACCGATATGGTCCAATAGGCAGGATACGTATAGTCCGGGGCTTTGCATTCTTCTATAGCAGTTGTATGATGCTTTGAGAACAGGATCCTGCAATCCCTTAAAAACCTTTCAGGCATAGATAACAATAAGTCAAAGGTCTTTCCTGCTTTTGCAGAGCTGATTTGTATAGTAATGCTGAGCTTTATGTGCTGTATCCATACTGATGCTCCCAATGAGGTGTGTTGATGCTGCAACAGCAGAATGGAACTGAGGCGCATGAGTTACAGCACAGATTGAAAGAAGTGTAATAGGTTAATAGGTTCAGCAGCTGCCAAGTGTGAGCAAACTCCCAGCGCTCACTCCAGCTCCTTGATAGGAGAAAAGACAGAAACTGCATTAACCTTGGCTATGCCACACTCTCCTGGTTCCACTAGATGTGCACTGGTGCTTATACAGAAAAATCTCCTGCAATGGTCAAACTTGACCATGAGAAAAAATATTTATATAAAAGTACAAAGAAACATTGGAAAGGAAGTAATTATATGTTAAAATGTTCTAAATATGTGCTTAGTTTTAACTAAATATTTTAGTGGCCACTTACAATGAACAGCGGGCATTTTCAGCTCTTGTAGCCACAGGGCTCTGGTATATTTAATTACTATTTTCTGAAGATGTCACCCATCACAGTGATGGGCAAATAGTTGCAGCTGGTAGGTTAGAGCCGGAGACCACAGGAGTGCTCACTGTTTGCATATCCGAGCACTCAAGTGTCCAAAGGAACCTGATATCTGGACTGCTCCACCTCAGCACCTGTATCAGTACCAGTATCACAGCATCTGTTAAAACTGAACTAGGAAAAAAACAGGAAAGATACCGGGCCCAATTTATTAAAGAGCACCAAGACTGGAGAAGATAGACTATGATGGAAGAACCTGGGGGATCCAGCAAACCTGGAAGAGATCTGGTCCAGGATTGAAAACATTTGCCAAATAATAACAAATGCATTTTTAAGAAATCCATTCTAGGTTTCTTGGATCACCCGGGTTCTCCCATAATAGTATATCTTCTGCAGTCTTGGATAGTTGTAATAAACCAAGCACATTGAATGAACAGTGGTGGTGATTTAGTAAAAAAAAAACATAGGCTGTTCCCATTGCAAAGTAAATTTTCCCCTTGCAAGGGATATTTCACTTAGCTTATTATTGAGGTAGAGCTCAACTGACTTCCCTACCCAGTGTTGTGCAAGGAAAAACCTTTGCATGTGATTGGATATTCTTTGCAAAGTGAACTATCAGTGCATTCATTAAACTAAGTGACTCCTACCTTACAAGTTGATTATTTGCATTGGTAAGTTATTTTATTAAATTGGCCCAGTATATTTATAGAACCCTGTACACTATCCTGTTAAAAAAAACTGCAGCGTATGTAGGGGATATAAAAAATTGAAATCCCCATATCTAATCTTTAGTGCATGCCTACAATACTCGTGTACAGTTCACCGAGGCTTTTCCAAATCAAATTTTTTTTTATTGTCTAACTAAATGCTAGCCTTTTACATTTGCTGCAGTTTTATTTCTAAATACATATTAGCTTTGTATGCTAATGCCAGTTAGACTAAGAAGCACATTTTTATTTTAGGTGTACAATCAAGATTGCCATTAGGAATCTCTGCAAGGATGAGAACATACCTCCATCAGCCGCTACTTCCTATATTACAGGCTTTATTAGTAGGAGCAATAAACCTACTAGGATTAGCACAGCCTGCCACTTGGATACCTAGTGGAACTTGTGAATTAGTTGACCACCGGATTCATAGGGCACAATATTGTTCCACCTCCGTAAAAACTAACCAGGCAGTTATCTACATGCAACCTAAGACCTGGAGTTTTGGACCTTTTGAAACTAGGAGCCTCTGAGCAGAACATCAGCACCCTTCTCACTTTCCTCTGAAGAAGCCCAACATCGCGAAGCGTGTCAGGACAGAGACATTGACGCTCAAGGACAGAGACAATCACACCTCACTAATAATACCTTGTGTAATACCCGTTTTGAATATGTTTATGTTGTTATAAACTTGTTCTTGTTGAAATATCACAATACACAATAATATTAGAAGCCTTTTCTAAGATATGTGTCAAATTTGTCTTTATGTATAGAGAATCAAATCTACCATACTCAGACCAAATGTTTTTGTGTCAACCAATTACACGCAAAATTTTCCAAACCCTTCTCGGTCAGAAGTTACCCTCCTACCACTCTATTCTTTATTACTGGCTGAAAATATCCTAGGGGGTTATTGTTTATTAGACACACAAAATCACACTTTAGATGTACAATAGCTTAATGTGTGTTTGGATGTTGCAGTATAAATTCCACAGTAAACCACAATAAATAATATATTCTATGCATATACTGTAGTCTGTGCGATATCAATTCTTATTGAAGGGACATAGTAAATGCAGTGTGCATTTATGTTGTAGTGTACAGTCATTATCATTTACCAGGCTTAGTGAATTTAAAAGGGAATTTATCATAAAAGCATGGGAATTGCTAATTCTAACCTCTCCATCTGATACTGCAATGGATTTGTTTTAGGACAGGTGCTTTCTATGCAAACAGAGATATTCACAATTCTGTCAATAATATTCATTCTAATGTGCACCAGTTTTTTTAAAAAAAATGACATCCTCTGATTGGTTAGTGCAGGTTACAGCTTTCATGTCCAGCTGTATGAATTCCTGTGTATAGAGTAGTGTAATTTTATACCAGCTCTATCACGCTAGCAATCTGCATAAAGATCTAAAAGCAATCAGTAATTCACTGCGTATTTGGCAAGCAATATACAAACTCCAATTCATATCAATGGTTGCTTTTGAGCAGGTTAATAACATTTTCCATGCAGAATAAATTACGGTCACTTTTTAAAACAATCCATTATGGGTAGAATTTTACATCTACACAGTACTGACGAATATTGGCTTTACATAAAATGTAAAAATAGTATCAATAAAACATATTACTGTATTACTGCTAGAACAATCCCTGGATAAATCCTACAATCAGCATACTGCTTTGAATTTTTATACATATTTTCCTATTTGCCAAGTGTGTATAGGAGTCTTTAATAACTGCATCAGCTTCTGATTTTAAAGCACATTTAAACCCAAAAACAAAATGGAATTTATTGCAGCTTACCAGTCCATAGTTATGGTGGCTGTATTGGTTTTCTATTTCCAGAGTCATTCCTACTTACAACTTTATGTGCATGGAATTAATTTCTCAATGGTATTAGCATTTCCAGCTATCATATGTTTATCTGTGGAACATTCCCCCTCTGTAATGATGAATGGGAGGCATTTGTAGTGCAAATCAGGAAAGCAGCCAAGGCCAGGGGTGCCCAACTCACTCAAGCACTGCAGGGTCAGGATTTGTACACTTATTGTTAAGCATTTCTCCAATAGGCAGCAATAAATTTAGTAAGGTATGACCAGAAAATACTGGTTTATATATGGTCCTTATGGACTGGAGTTGGGCGCTCCTGGCGTCGGGAAGCGTGGTATTGGTAAAATCATTAGGACAAATAAATAAGAAAGGTCATAAAAATATGATTTTTTGTTTAGATACCCTGGTTTTTATTTGGAGTTCTTCTTTAAATATTTAGGTAAATTTGTTGAGCTCCTGCCATTTTTGTTCATGTTTGTGGAGCTCATTCCCCTATCAGTTCTCTGCCCATCTGAGAACGGCTTCATGGCTGGTTTTCCTGGATAGTATTTCAAAGTGTTGCATCATGTTATACTCATAAAGCCGGGTGTAATGAAGCTTGCAGAGGCTCACAGAAGAGGACAGTAACACACCACATCTCCGATAAGGGAGTAATACAAGAGGAGATGTTATACAAGGCTTTGCAGCAAGTGTAAAGAGATTAACACTATGTGAAGTGAGTATGTACGGGGCTCCTGTAAAACAAAGAACTGTGATGACAGGACGATTCACACACTAGTATAATTAATGGTAGTTTCATCGACAAGCTTTCAGCTGCCAACTGACAGGAACAGAACTGCCGCTTTTAAGAATGTTAACCATTCTGAAGAAGCAGCAAAGCCTAAAAACAAATTACCTACCTTTTGTTAGATACCAATTACATTCACATGCATTCTATGTATGTTCACTATGTGCAGATAATAGAACTTGCTTTCTGGTTATTAGGATGGAAAGTGTAGCCTACTGCTTTATGTTGTCAATTGCATTTTAGATTAAAGGAAACCTGTCATGTGTGCAATATTTAGGCTGTCATTTCCATGCATTGGAACGTGCTGATGCCTGGCTAGGTGATGATCTATAGTAGTGTTTGGGTTTGCCTCGGTCCAGTTCGCCAAGTTAAACCGTATGCTGGTCCTTTAACAACATACATCACCAAAATCTCCTCACTGCTCCTATCCACTACAAACAATGAGCTGTAAAGTAGTCAAGGTAGGTGCTCCAGTTGGTTGGTGGTGTCCCGGTCCCATAATGACCACCAGCGAATAACAACACTTACCCACCTTATGCCTTCACAAACAGGCTTACAGCCCAGTGTTTATAATAGCCACGAGAAGGAGCTAATCAAAGCTCAACAGGTTTGTTCAATTCTATTACAACTAGCCTGAGTACCATATAGCCAAATTTTTTAGCTAAACTAATCTTAAGTAACCATGTGCAAGTACTGAGATAGGAAATGTTGACTATTATTTGCTTTATGTCCGCTCCAGGTCTTAAATTGACCAGTGTCACAACCAGCCACCCCAAGAAGCCATTAACAGGCAACAATGGTGGGCTCCATTTTTCGCTTATATCAGCTGTAATTTAATTGAACATCACTAGATGAACTTGTCCATTATGTACACACATACAACGTTTATTAGTACAGATCTAGCAGCACCTAAATAATCCATTAAATGAAATATTTATTGTTAAAGACAACCAAATGTAAACTCAGCCATGGACCTCCTCTTTCGATGCACCTGAAGGCCTAGCCATTCTTTGCACTCCACTGGATGGACACAGTACAGAAAGTAAGCATTATATCACATACACACTACATGCATTATATTACTGGCAGGGTCACCAGTTAAAACCAAAAAAAAAAAAAAAAACAGCCTGAAAAAAGTTATTGCAATCACCAAATCAAAGAACTGGAAAGCTGAAAATGCATACTTGTTTTACATATTTGCTTTAGATTTCAATGTATTTTAAATGTAACTGCATTTTGAGAATGAAAAATAGGTTTCACCTTCCCACCCTTCTTATAAAACTATAAAGCAACGGATGAAGAGAAGTCAGGATGCTCCATGACTTGCCAGCAATGCCTACATCCTCTGGTGTTGTCTGAAGGCAAGAATTATGCCTTCCTCCACCTCCAAAACTTGGCACAAGGGCCAAGGACTGGCATTATTTTTTTTGGCCAGACGCATTAGTGTCATTTCAGAGGACACCAAAGTGCCACAGAATGTAAATAGGACAGTAGGAAATATTTGCTTGTTTGCATCAGAGGTCTGCACATTTAAAGGGTGCACATCACCCTAATATTAGTTCTGTTGGTTGGGTGAAACACCCACTGGTCCTATATCTTTTAAAGACATCAATGATGGGTTCTTTCTATAGCTGGTGCCCCATCAAGTCTCAATCATATTGGGGAAGTTAGAGGAGCCACAATCCTATTGCAGTTATATTCTGAGTGTTACATAAATAAAAATCCCAAACCATGGATTATAAAAAAAACATTACAGTAGGCAGAGTGAAACTAGGTAACATAGCAAAGAGTTAAAAAAAACGGCAACAATGTAGCTGGTAGCTGATTTACACTGGCACAACTAACACTAAGCATATAATGAACAATGCATAAGCATAGAAAACCTTCAGTGACAAAATGTGGGAATGATAAATATGTCCAGAGATGGAAACTATTCAATTTTGACATTAAGAGTCAAGTTTGCTGACTGCTAGAGAAGCTCTGGGGGTAGGGCTAAACTTATCTTTTAAAGTTAAACTTTAAATGTCTTTGTGTGAGATTTTCTCTTGGAAATTTTTGTTGCAAAAAAGGAATAGATCAGCTTCGCTGATCCAGCAAATTTCCAGATTAAAACATTCTACAAAAGTTTTTGCTTGTTATGTAAAACACTAATGAGATTTTAACTAATGCATAGCAGAACTTGCTAATCAGTGTATGTGCAAAATAAAATACTAAGTTTTTTCTATGCATTTTCTATGCGATGCCAGACATTGTCTCAGTGTATTTACATATATATTGTTTCCTCTTTCTTTGTCCAGTTTTATTTGCATCTGCTTTAGAGGAAGATTTTACAGCCAACGTGAGCCTTTTTATCCTATGTCTTGACATTCATAACATCGCTAGGCGCTCTTTTTCAGCATATCTCTTATAATATGCTCTGTGTGTTTCCATTTATTCCCCACTGTCCACATCTGTTACTATACCTGTCTCCATTAAACAGAACATGACATTCACTGAGAATAGGTGTAACATGTTTTACTTTTTTGCTTTTTTTCCCTTTTCCAAACACTTTTTTTCTATAGTTATGATTAACTGTGAAAAAACATATTTTTTACACAATTACTATTAAACTGAATACGTAAGTGTAAAGAGGAATGATGATGTACACAATAAGGCTGATTTACTAAAGGAATAAAGGCTCTTCAGTAAATTATCTTCTTGCAAAGGATAGGCAATTTAGCTTAGTAAATGAATTGAAGCTCTGCTTTCAAAGTGAAATATCACCACATTCACTAAGCTAAGTGAAGTAGCCTTTGCCAAGGGAATATTCACTTTGCTAAGTGAAGACCCTATATCCCTTTAATAATAATTAACCCCAATTAACACCAAAGACAAAAAATAGATTTAGATAATTAGATAATTAGATTGTTTAACATGAGCTCTGAGGAGTTGGCTTGTAAAAAAAGGAAGTGTTTGGCTTAATCTTGGCAAGAAGTTGCACAGTGCAGTAATCCTGTGACCAAATAGAAGTGATCATGTACCTAAAATGAAATAGTTATTGAACCTCAAGTGTAGCTACCTCTGAAAAAAAGATATTATGATTGGAGTCCTATGTAAAATAATGTCTATTTCCAGCAATTTTGTTTGCAGCTTCCCAGTGGAGTAAAATCAGCTGTGTGATACAAAAGTATTCCTAGAAAATGGGTTGCTCATTCAGCTCAAAAAACAGAGAGCCTCCATTCTCTAAACATCAACCTCTAGTGGTGATAGATCCCATCATAGGGTTGGGTCAAGGCGGAATGTAACTTTGGAATTTAAATCCTGAGAGCCAGAGGAGCTTGTCCTGGCATTCATTTGCCATATTGGTATTTTTTGTTGTCTGAAGGTAAAAGTACTGTATAATTGTATTCTCTTTTTTTGGAAAACAAGTTTTACTTTCATCATTCTTTGGTGTTTATCAAGGAAAAGTTTCTCCTGTGAGAACTGCTTCACTGCTCTTTCTAGAACTGCAATATTTTAGGACTGCTTTTCCCACTGTGGAATTTATTTCTGAAATAACAGCTCCATACAATATAGGAAGAAACAGCCAGAGATCTCATGATGCAATTAAACAGATCAGAGTGAAAAGAAGTATCCCTCATGTCATCTATAACTAGCTGTATCTCTCTTTCTGTACAGAGAATGCCCTCAACCACCAGAAAACCAAAGTAAAGTCCAAGTAACATCTTGACATCTTGACTTTTTGCATATTTTAGTGCAGTCCTGCAGGCGCTCAGTCTCACGAAGTAACTTTACTTGAATTAGAGTTCACTGCCTCTAAACATTAAATTAGGTTTTCCTGTTCTGCCTTTTACATAGTAACACATTAGGAGCAACTCCATCCAACCTCCTACTCAATCCCGCCATTTTCTCCAGGGCTGTATTGAATACAAGTTGGCCATACACTGATCGATAGGTAAATGAGAGATATATTCCTGATATAAATATTTCTTGAGGAGGACACATATATGTCTTTTTCAACTAACCTGAAGGATAACATTTTTGCTGAGATAGTGCTGTATAAGGATTGAAAGTCCAAGAAGTAAATTTAGCTTTTTGACTTGTGATCTTGCTATAGGTTAATCAGCAAGTTGTATTCAGTGCAGCATATTGCCAAACAATATATTCACAGTGTTTTAAAGCAGTAGTCCCCAACCTCTTGGAGCTCGCGGACCACTAATCCCACAGATTCCGGACTGCGCATGCGCGGGGAGCTGTGTCTCACTCAAAGCGGAGGAAACTTCCCCCAGAGCGACGTCATGATGCCAGAACCCGCCCACTCTCCCATCACAGGCTCAGACCAGAGACACAACCCGCCCACCTCCCTGAGCCTGCAATGCGTACGGCAGACATGGTTCCCGGCTCTGGCGCCGCTGGGCGGTGCACCGGCCAGAGCTGCGACCCACCTGTCAGATAATAGGCCATGGACTGGGGGTTGGGGACCCCTGTTTTAAAGGGGATTCTGTTAACATAATGTATGACAACACTGATATTTTCACTCCTCCAGCAACAGTTCACAATAATATTGATTTACTGCTTGCAGATAGCAGTAAGCAAGAAATCAAAATTATTGGTGATTTGTTGGTGAAGTGGTAAATGAGATTATAACCAACAACTGATGGATCCAACATTAAAACCATTGCTGCCACCATAGACTTTGCATATTTACATGGTTTTAAAACAGCTCTGGAACAAATATATAAATAACACCAACACTGTTATAAAATGGCACATGGTATTCAAGTGCAAAAGGATTACCAGCCATTGAAACTAACCCTTGCAACTAAAAACCAATCAGTTATTATTATTCTTTGTTAAGTCAATATTGACTTCTGGCGACCTCAGCATGATTTGTCTTCTCTTTTGGTCTTAAGTCCTTGCAATGGCATGATCATAATTTATTTGTCTATATCCATCCACCTCATTGTTGGTCTTTATATCTTTTCCCTTCAGCATTTTGTATTTTCCAGTGAGTTGGTTCTTCTGAAAATTTGTCAAAGAAACATAGAAAAGTAAGAGTAGGTGACCCATTGAGCCTAAGCCTTTTTTTCTTGCTATTTGATTTTCAAACATTTTGTGTGGTTATAATCTATATTTGCCCCAAGCATGTATGTATCCTCTTGTATGTTGACGGACTCCCTTGCTTTGCTGGAAGGCTGTTGCAAAAACTGTTCCAAGCAACACTACAGGTAAAATGATACTTTTTAAGGCTAGTACTGATCTTACCTTCTAGTCTGTGGTCATATTTCTGTGTTCTTGATCTTAGCCTAATGCTGAAAATATTGCCTTTCTGAACCTAATTTACATTTTAACATAAATTCATTCATGCCTCCCTTTTCTTTCTTTCCTCAAGACTGTGCATAATACATTCCTTGATATGTTTTTGTGCAGCATACGACAGCTTTAGTCTGGTAAACTGTGCTAGTGAACAATGAATAGATTCATAAAATGTACTGTTTTATCCAGTCAATAAATAAATCAATCACCTGTTTTGCCTGAATGATAAACCAATGTGATTAGGTTATTATAATGGCCTGACTAGATAGACAAGCACATGTATGGACATCATAAGGAGAACATTTTGTTTAAGTAGGGTCCAAACCAAGCTCTTTGGAAAATAGAAATTAGACAGCTGGTAGCAAGGCAGTTGTACTTCTATGTATCAGACATCATCAGATTGGAAGGGGAACCCAAAATATTCTTTCCAAGTGGCACTCTGGGTGCCCATGTATAAAAAACCTATAATTCAATATAACTTTTTCAATTCTACAAGTTACAAGACCTAGCTTTGCAAGGGTCATCATTTATTATAACTATGAGCTATCATTAAATATTGCTTTAGGAGTGAACAGATGTATTCACTCAGTAATAATTCATTCAACAGCCTTGTTGTTAAAGCTTCCTACCTTTTTACCTATAGTGCAACCCCCAAATTGCAGTAGGAAAAAAACAAAAAAAAGCACACTCAGATTTATGTGTATCGTTTGTTAATTTGCACTTTGCATTCTTCCATGAATTCTGTACCTGAGTTTGCCCCTGCACTTTCCATCCTCTCTTTCTAGCACCCCACCCCAGCAGCTGTCTCAGGCTGTCAGGATGTGTTCTGTGCATCCTCATATTCAGAGTTGTTCCTTCTCACCTCCACAGAGGTGCCATGAATACCGAATGAGGCCTCCTGATTTCTTTCGCTTCTTACCCCGAGGGAAAATGCGGCTTGCCTCTCTCTCCTTCATTCAGCTCCCATTATGTTGTACAAGGAAATGGTGGAAGCAGAAATGTTTTTTTATCATTTAAGAAGATGACGAATTCTCAGTTCTTCACAAAAATGCACAATTTTTTTTCCAACAGAAGAGATATTATGAGTCATGGACAGTAATGTGCAAAATAATGCAGCTAGAGGGCTATGTAGTTAGCACAATAAAAAAAAAAAAGACCCAGTTCTATCAAATCTAGCTTTTCACAAAGATCAATGTTTCTGATCCAGAGAAAGTCAACTCTTGATCTTAAAAAATATATTATAGTCGCTAAATTAAAATAATGTAATAGTATTTTTGAATTACAAGTTGGACAATGAGAAGATGCATGCTTGTAAGTAGTGGGTCACATTGGTTTGAATGGATATAGGTACAGCGCTGCGTAATATGTTGGCGCTATATAAATCCTGTTTAATAATAATAATAATAATAATAATAATATAGGTGTCAGTCTAAAATACGAAGTGGGAAGCCCAATTTCAGTTTTTATTCTCCTTGTTCTCTGGTTCTACAGTCCGTTCACCACCATGGATGTGGCGTCTTTTATCAGCAAATGGCATGATGTGTCCCCTGGGTATGGGAGTTTTTCTGTTGGAGGATAGGCGAACATATAGGGCAGTGCTGGAAAATAGAGAGTACTGCTTTCCAAACCCATAAAACATTTCAGGCTAGATGTGGTTTTATTACGTTAAGTAATATGAGCCCATATGAATACAGCTTAGCTGAACAACTTTTCCTATAATGATTAATCAGCATTCTGCAATGGTATAGATGTACAGTTATTACATTTACTGTAACAATATTTCATATCCTAATTCAAATGATTGATAGAATACTTACTTGTCCGATGTCTTTATTCACTTTTGGAAATGTACAAATATGCTGAAAGTATTTAATGAAACAGACACACTCTTTTTATTCCCTGAAATCACTTCATAAATTGACACAAACATATTTTCCCAAAAATCATTCAGTCTGGTGAAACAGCTGTTAAGACTTTTAATGAAAAATTCTGCACAGATGAAGCGGTGTGAATGAATTTGCGTGAAAGGAAATGATGGAGAGACGATAACATGAGGAGTTCCATGGGGAAATATATGTGAAGGCTCCCGATTCATATGGGAAAAGATGACTTTGCTGGGTACTATTGATAACAGCAAAACTCTATGCCCTTGCTACGGCAACATTGGCCCAGAATGAATTGGAGAACAAATATGAATGTAAGTGTTTATTAAAGTGTACCTAAAACCAAAATATTTTCTTTTTAGTTTTGCAGTTCTGAAGCCTTAGTATCCATATAAAGGGTTTTACTTCAACTAATGTCCCCATTACAGAGAATCATTGTATTTGTCCTGAAGACCAGTGTGTTGTCACCAGAACATGAATACATAGGAACTCATCCAATGGGGTCACTTGTTCTAGTGACAGCTGTCTAGGAAATGATTTCACTCACTGTAAAGAGATTTCCTGTTATTCCTTGTTTACAGGACAGGAAGTAAAAAGAAAATTTTCCCAACGGGACACAGAAGGTTGATAAGAAACTGATCATTCCTTTTTGTATTTAAAATAAAATACATTTTGACTTTAGATACACTTGAAAGATCGTTCAAAACAGAACAGGAAATATTTTATTCCTGCAATGGGTTGTCAATTTTTCTCAGAAAATGGCAACTTCCTACTGAGCATGCCCACCACAATTATTTAACACTATGGGAAAGTTGAACTCATAGTGGTCCAAAGTGGTAGCTTGGAGCACAACATTACTATAGGAGTGAATAGGGCTGAGACACACATGCACAATGACAAGTGTCCATTTTTGGTAGGGCTGCTGGAATACTGAACCAGGGCTAAAAGTAAGTATAAGATGGGCAGTGGGCACCTAGATGGGTGCTAGATAGATACTACAATTGTTCTTAAAATGTCCTAGGCAGGTCTTAATAAGGTTAGTGGCTGAGAGTGGCTGAGAAATCATCTTAGTAGCAGTATTTTATTGTTATAGCAGTATTTCTCCAAGCAATGAACTTTCAGCAGGTGTTCTAGCATCAGCACCTGTTGGGTTCCAGGATTACTGGATTACAGTAACAAATACAATACAACTATGCCTGGATGAAAATTATTGAGCATGTAGGCCCTGATCTCTGTATGCATTATTACACTGTGTTTATATCCATAGTCATGTCACTAACTGTTCCTCAAAGGAGCTCACAATTAATGTCCCTACCATAGTCATGTCATTACTACAGTCTAAGGTCAGTTTTTTGGGGGAAGCCAATTAACCTAACAGCATGTTTTTGGAATGTGGGAGTAAACCGGAGTACCCGGATGAAACGCACGCAAACACGGGGAGAACCTGCAAACTCCATGCAGATAGTACCCTGGCCGAGATTTGAACCTGGGATCTAGTGCTGCAAAGGAAAAAAAAGGGCTAACCTTTGAGCCACCGTGCTGCCCGAATCTCAAGGTTTGCATTTTAATCATGGAATGTACCTTTAATCATAAGCATACTGTATCATTGATGAAATACTGGAAGCAGCATACATTTACAATATATACAGCCCATTTAATATATATAAAGCCCAAAAGAAACTTAACAGCCCACCAATCAGGAGGCTATGGATAAAAAAAAGAAATTACTGTTTGTTGCCATAATCAAAGGTATGAATATAAATTTTGTGTTTTGGCGTTGTGCTTCTTAGATTGATGAACCTATGGAAAACGAGATTCTATTTTGAAATCAGCCATAGAAAAAATGTCTCATGGATTCCTATATTCTTGAGCTTTAAATAGCCTCACTTCAAATGTTCCTTATATTCTGATAGAAGGTGGTTACACTTTGTTTGCTGTGCTAACAAATCTAAGTGTCAGATTCCAAGTCTGTTTCCATTGTTCCGCTCTACAGAAAAATACACTGTCAAGAATCATATGGAAAGCGAGCGGTGAAAGAGGTGCTTTGTTGATTAGAACAACACATGACAGCTCACCCAGATCTTGCCTCATGCCTGACTGTCTCTCATTATACATCAAACAAGTTCTCAGCCAGCAAACTGCAGCACTAGATACAAAGCATTGGTGCGTGTCTATCAAGGCAATATTGTCACCCATCATTAGCAACTTGAAAGATCATACGAGGCCATAAACTTTGAATTCATCAAAAGCTTTAACTTAATAAGCAAGGTTTCAATAACTGTAGTTTATAGGAGGTAAAAAGACGTTATACTGGACTTACATGAACATGTCTCATATATTCTTCATGTTTGGGTCAAGCATTCCTTCACTGAATTCATGGCAGAACATAGCTCAGGGGCAAGTCACTTATTCTCGGTGTGTCTGCTGGGATCTCATTGTACTTACAAACATCTGGTATACATCATCTCCTGGTCTCTCCCTCGCTCTCAAATATAAAACATCTTAAGTAGAAATACAGTTGACCTGTATCAGTAGGTTGCAATAACAATAGTGTTTTATGGTAATGTGTTCAGAGCCCGAAGGCCGCAGCAGCAGATGGACATAATAGAGAGTAAATGTTATGTGTACATGGTAGCCATCATCCAGAATAATAACTGACAATATCAAAGAGAGCTGGGATCTGAAATTGGAGACCAACTTGATGTAGGAATAGTAGCAAAAAGCCTGAGTCACAATTATGAATTCTTGGAGAAGAATCATTTGCATCATTCAGAAAATGTATTTTTGAATACATCTGCACAATAATAAACAACCCTCTTGCTTGTATAATCTTCATCTCTCGTTTTACATGTATAAGAGAGATATAAAGAGAAATAGACTGAAACATCACAAGTTACATACTTACTTTGAGCATTAGGTACGCCTGCTATTTAACACTTCCAGGGTTATCATGTTGGCAATGGTGGTTCCTCCAGTTGACCCCTGTCAATACCTTGACTTGTGCTAATAAAGGTTTGGCAGAGGCTACCCCAGCAGCCAGCCCAGAACAAGGTATGTGACACACCTGAAAGTGTTGGATAACAAAAACAACCAGAGGTATTCTGGAAAGATTCTTTTGGGTGGCTTTGTCCTATGTTTGTTACAGTAATGATGGTATCTGTTTATTAGGCACCTGAAGAAGCAGACAGTCTTTGGTATTGGTTTGTTCTCCGTGAGTTATTTGTATGCTTCCATATAACTAATCAAAGTATCCAATCACCACACAAAGTCACACCAGTGAAAAACCTATTCTAATTGGTTGATATGATTGAGTGCACTTTGTACATTGCTATAAATAAATTTAATCACAGCTGATTTATTGATAGATAATAAATATTGTATTTACTCAAGCTTAAACTAAGAATTTTTTTAGCCTTTAAATTCTATTAAAAAGAATCTCAGTTTATACTCAGGTGACAAAATGATATTTTGTGCATTATTGGTGGCCACCAGTAGATGGTGCAGTGTCCTCATGCAAAGTGTTTAACAAACTCATGTCTCTGGTGGCAATAGTTTTTACACACTATAGGAGTGGATGTCATCTACTGCTTGCCAACGAAAATGTACAAAAGATCACTTAAGGGCAAGTGACCCATGTTATCCAACTCAAAAGTACAAAATAAAAAACATTTTAATTTGTCCTCTTTCAAATAAAAGTCTTTAAAATAACACACTATGAATTAATTTAAGTTTAATGGCTATTGGTTACTGTTTTGAATGTAAACAATGATGGCCACATTTTATGCCCTAGGTTTTGAGTCAAAGCATTTTCCCGATTTTTCAGGTACAAATAGATATCTTCAAATTTTTATTTGAGTATATTCAGTAAATAAAAAATATTTAAGAAGAACATATTTTGTGTCCCATAACAACAAGTTTCAGCATCCATTCTTCCAATACATGCAGTTTAAAAAGATATATTCTGAGTGGTTGCTATGGGTTATTGGAATTTTCTTGTATAAATATCCTCATTTGACTTATGATTTCATTGTCATTAGTATTTTAAATAATACAACACAAAAAAAGTAAAGAAAACTTTATTCTACACTAGAAAATGTGTTTTTCTTGCGGTTTTATCCAAAGGATTCATGAGAGTGCTGCAAGGCCCGGCAGAGTATTGATTACTTACTCCCGTCTACTTTCCTCTCCAACTCTGGTTTGTATTGCAGACAGAGCATCCTGCCAATATACTGCTGTCATTCCAGCTCCTATTCCCTATTATATTTCTTTAATCTCCCTTGCAAAAAAAACGCTATACAGAATATTATGTCTCTCATTTTCAATATTATCACTTAAGTGCAATAGCAATACAATGAATAAAATTGACAACAGGTGAACCCACTGAAAACAAACAACTCCTGTCTTGAATCGTGTAATTTTTAAAATCAATGATTTGTTATGTAAATCTAGAGAGCGGGAAAGCAAGACAGCATTTCTTCAGGGTATCGTTGTACTCAACATTGTGTGCTGCGAATGCTCGATCAATAATGATGAAGTAGTGCAGAAGACCACAGCTATACAAGTTGTAAAATAGCAAATTGTTCCAGTAACCAAAGACTCAGTTTTTACATGTTAGTGTTAGTTAAAAGAACACACCAAGAACATTAGGTTGTATGAGGGATGCTGTATAACTACCTGAGGCCTGGTTTAACAGTGCAGAATGATGTGATCCTAATGTATAACAGTAATTCCATTGAGGGATCTGAGCAAATTGCAAAATACAGCAAAATGCTTAACCATTCTATTTCTCTTCGTCATCACTGCCACTGAGACTAAGTGGAAATTTTAATTATAAATAGGGAAAAGAGGTGAGGACAAATGTTCTGGTAACAAGTGAGTAAGCAGATGACTCCAGGAGTCATCATAAGAGCAGCATGGTGGCTCAGTGGTTAGCACTTTGGCCTTTGCAGCACTAGGTCACTTCCTGGCCAGGACTCTATCTGCAAGGAGGTTCTAATTCCCTCCTGTTGGGAGGTTCCTTCCAACGCACAAAAACATGCAGGTCAGTTATTTGACTTCCCCTTGAAACCGGTCTTGGACTGTGATAATGACGATTGACTATGGGAGGGACATTGGATTGTGAGCCTTTGAGGGACAGCTAGTGACATGACTATGGACTACTTGTAAAGTGCTGCGTAATATGTCGGCACAATATAAATCCTGGCTAATAAGAGACTTACCAAATATCTTGAAATAGTGAGAGCATCGTTCTACTATTGCTTCATAATTTATTTTGCCAGAACCAACATATATGGCTTGTTGAGTTGCCTCTTACATTTAATTTAATGCCCTGCTTAATATATTGAAAAGGGCCTCACTTTTACAGATGTATGTAACCATACCCGTGCAGTGTCAGAGGCCTACAACCAACACTGCCAAAAAAATCATCTATACATGCTCAACCTGATTTAGGGTATTTCCAAACACCCATTGCCCCAATACTTCCAACCTTCCACAAACCTACTATATGCCCTTATGGTAATTTGGTGCCACTGTCACAGAACAATACAGGGGAAACAAAAATCTTGCCAATCCTGGTAAACATGGAGAGTACATAAAAAAGCTTCAGGAAAAACACATGCTCCATAGCATTAGGTGCACAGACTGAACCTCTCCTCCTTTTTTATCTGTTAAGCTAAAAAAAATACTCTGGGATAGAGTAAGGAATGGGTAATACCTATATAATTTTTGCTCTTAGTATTTTATCACGAAGACTTCCATTTCCTTCCTTTCTCAAAAGAACAACAGAAAGAATAAATCTCTTCAAAGCAAGAAGAAATCAATTCTTGGACAGTTGTCACTGAAATAAGGCCTTATTTGCAAATCCCCCTTCTGTTGACAAATGTCATCATTTTGATTTCATTTTACCTTCATGCCCTATTAACAAGAGTCAAAATTTAAAAGGGTGAATCTTCACAGTGAGGGCACCAGACTGCAATAAAAACCTGGCAAGGGTTATAACGCTGTCCGGCTTTATCCAACAAATATAAAAAGCTTTGTTTTTACATACACTTTAAATATTTTGTTTAAATTTTACATTACATAAATGTTGGTAAAAAATATAATAATTCATGTGGAATTTAGAATGTATCCAGTGGGAGCACTCTTGGGTTTAAATTTACAGCCAAATCACCAATGCTCTGTTCCTATGCATATTCAGTTATGTAGATAATCTTATATTTAGAGCAATGGAACCCAAGCCTGTATTTTACAACCATTTTTTATAGAAACACTGAAGTGGAAAATAAGTTACAGAAAATAAGTATGCAACGATATTAATGGAACAGGCTTTCTAACTTGTTCTGCATGCATGTTTGTAAAGATTTCCTGAAATTATTTGTGTCACTAATTTAGCACAGCATTCAAAATTCTGAATATCCTTTATTAAACAACCTTTTTATTATGGGGAACCCTTGAAAAAACTTTCAAATCTCAGAGAACTCCCACTGTAATTACTATATCTACAGCTCACAGTCCATGACTAAGTTCCCCCATACCTTCATCTGAGCACTCCCCACCCCCTTTCCCCTGCTGATCAGCCCTTCCCACCTATCCCTCAAAAGTCTCACAGACACCATGTTGGATGAAAATTGCCTGACACAGCTGTCTTTTATTATACAAAATGTTATTAATACCAAAAACAACATTTTTCAAAAATAAATTACCATGAATAACTATAAATAACCAGTAACCAACTATAAAACACATTGTACCAGTTTAACCTTTTTGTATGTGTCACGTTTTAGAGACAGGGCTACTAGGGGGGCTACGTGAGCCCTGGGAAGGGCCAAGGCGCAGAGTCTAAGCAGTAACCTGCTCTTCTCCAGAGTCTCTGATGGTGAGGATGTTGCGCCGCTGGTTACTGCCAGGTTGCGGTCCTTGGGCACACCAAGGTGGGCAATATGAAACATGGTACTAAATCACAAGGCAGAAGAATAGTCAGGGAAGGCCGGGCTCAAAGCAGGCAGCAAGCAAGAGAGGTCAGGCCATGAGCCAGAGGACAATTACCAGGGATCCAGGAGACAGACACTAGTGACACAGAGGTCTCTGCGTACACAGGGAACACAGGAGACACTGGAAGCAACGGGAGGCACAGGTAACCCAGGGATATCCACAGACTAACAGGAACACTGGAACAGCACAGGGAATGGGCAGGAAACACAGACTGGGCAACAAAGGGTTAACACAGGAGCTGGACAAAGGAAGTGCTGGATTAAGCATCAGGTTTACAGAAACTAGCTCAACAGAACTAGGGACTTGGCACTAGAGGAGACTTGTTGCACAAACACTGAGTACTGAGCTAGCTAAATAGTCAGGGATGGTAAAAAAAGCTATTTCCTGATTGGCCAGTGAAGCTGATAAAGCTTGCTAGTGTAGGCATGCCCAGAGTCAGAACTGCCCACATGCGCTTTAACGAAGAAGAGGTAAGAGAAAGAGATAAGTGTGACAGAATGCTGCTTCTGGGAGCCCCCCCCTTTAATCCACCTATTGGATACCACCTATCTGTGATGAATATTTTTGGCACCTAGCGGCCCACCCTGACTCAGGCACCGATATCAGTCATTCACACTCCACCTTTTTCCAAAACTTTTTACTAAAACAGAAAATATAAATACATAGATGGGTTCCTCCTCACTTTCTATTACCTTTAAAAGCACCTCCTTCCAGAAACTCAGCCGCGACGCACAAAGCAACCCGAAAAACCACAACATCAAAAGCCTCATTTTAAGGGAGGGTGGGTGGAAAACTTTCTTCCTGCCAGTCCTAACGGCCCAATGACCCACCCCTAACTCAGGCATTCTTAAAGCTTGCATGAACCCCACCTTTCCTACTACCCAATTAACTTCTTTTACCTCCCCCTTCTAGAATCTTCTTTAACCCTAACCTCTCCCGAAGGCCCTGGTCACCCTGTTATGTATCCTCTCCGCCTATTGGCTCCGTGTCTTTCTTTAGTGTGGCGGTCAGAGCAATAACTATTGGTCCTGATAGAAATCCAGTATATGTGTAACTTCCTGTGTACTAAACTAAAATCTCAAACAACATAATTGACTTTCCCAGGTACCATCCCTAAACTACAAATCCCTTATACCTTATGTAAAGACCTTATGTTTGTAGACCAACAGGTTCAGTATGGTAATGACAGGTTCAGTATGGTAATTGAATGTTGTCACATTAGTACAGAAAGCTCATAATACTGGGATCACTAGGTTAAAAAAATAACTAAAAAGGAAGCAAATGCAATCACTACAATTAAGGACTCATAAACTACAATAAATCACATTTTTGGATTTGGGTTTAAATGTGCTTTAAGCCACGGAAAGCTTCTTTTTGTGTGATTATCCAGCTCTGGATTCATATTATATTTCCATTTAGACTTTGTTAATTACCAGTTTTGTTCTATATGTTATCTGTAATTTCTATAATGCCTTTATTTTATTTTATAAAGCAGTCAAACAATGCTACTTTATTTCAATGTATATATTGAGTGTAATAATGAGGTCCATGATTCTAAAATGAGGAAAATACTTAAACGTTTTGGTGTCTGGCTGCTTAGTAGTTCAGTGCAGCTCTGTCCAAACATAATAAGAGCTACCACCAGGACATCTATAGTACATGTTGGGGCAGCTGAGTTCTTGCATTAGGATCAGATATATCACCCCAAGAAATACCAGGGTAATTTTACTAAGACAATACAAGCTGTTTACTTAGCCAAGTGAGTTATACTTTTACAAAGGCTTTTGTTATTTGGCTTAGTGAATGGGGGGAAACTCTGCTTTCTTTTGGTTATTATTCAAAGTATTCTCTAAGATAAGTGAAATACCTTTTGCAAGCTGAAAATTCAGTTTGCTAAGTGAACGGCATACATTCCTTTGGTAAATCAACCCAATTGTCTGAGATCCCCTTACTTGTCATTAGCTCTAGTGATGTTGATTGCCTTTTATACCTGTCTCTTTTCTTTTTTTTTTTAGCCTACAATATGCAGGAAAATATCTATTTAATACAATTAAAATAAAAGTTTGTTGAAGTCTCAAGCACTTTTCTCTAATTACTTTCTTTGCATTTTATTTGTCACGTTTTATACACAAGAAGAGCATGTAAATTGCTCAGATGCGGTCTGCATGGTTAGACAAAATGGAGGGGGCAATAATTGGTTCTTCTTATAAACAGGGGGAAAATGGAGATTCAGCAACTTAATAAAACTTAATGTGCTGTGTTACTAACCTGAGAACTATATAAATGAGTTAATTGAAACCTCCCAATCAGAAAACTACTGACACTCCCTCCTATTTAAAGATGTTTTGTAACAAAAGTAAAATAGAAACAGCTCAGTAAATTTAAAAGATTATGAAGATGATTAATAAGGAATACAGATTTTCCAACTAGGAAGGCTTTTTATAATCTATTTTAAGAGATTTCAGTAACTGACCCCTTGCTTCAGTCTAATTATATATAATAATAAAGTTTCCCATTCCAACGGGCTTTAAAATTATATAATAATGTTCTATAAATGAACATTTTCTGCAGTACAGTATAAAAGCATATAGCATGTAAGCATGCAGTTATTGGTGTACATGATTAACAAACAGTATATCTGTAAGACCCAAACCTAGTGTCAATGATTATCAGATGTCTATCCTCCAATCTAACGCTGCACACTTCACCTTTAGTAAGCCCCCGGGTAACCTCAGGAGGTTAGTTGAACCATACGAACCCTCAATTGCCCGTAGGAATTCTGTGCACAATGGATGGCATCTAGGCGGCAAGGAACGATGGGGGAAAAGGAATCACGACAGGGACACAACGAGAGGTCAGGGGAGGAGAGGCCAGGTCACAGGCAGACATCAGTCCATGGGACTAACAATAACCATATCAGAAAACAGGCACAGTCAACAACAGAATTTCTGCCAGACCAGTGTTTCTAAATTCGGGGGCCCCTAATAGATCATGTTTTAGAATTTCCTCTACATAGCACAGGTGACTTTCTAAGTATTGCTGGCTTTAAATTTATCATATCTATTACATCTGAAAAAGTCTCAGAACATGGCCTGATGGAAATACTTGAGAAATGGAATTGAGAAACACCCATCTAGACAACACTAGTATAGGATATACATCAGTCATCCACATAGTTATTGAACAAAGAATAGTGGAAGATTGCTTGGTATTTTATAGTAGCAATATCTCAGTAGTAAGATTGGATTTACTAACTGAAAATGAAAACTGTCAAATAAATAAAGCTTTGTTGGACACAGCACCCTCCAACAATCTTGTTTAGGGGTTGATGGGTGTCAATGTTAGATTTTTTTGAGAATACAGCATAAGAATGTTAAACTGGTGTTTTGGGGGCCACACGCACCGCTCCCTCTTTTTTCTTTAGAACCTCTATGGTTTAAAAATGTGAATGGTATGAGCATTTCTCCAGATAATAAAATGACTCTTCTTTATTTAATTCTGCAGCTGGACACTATATGAAATGTCTAAAAATGTCTATGTATTACTGAAATGGATTTCCCTCTTTACTTATAAGTCATGGATTTGCATTTTATCCGGGTTCCTGTAGCAAGACACTCAGTGACATTGGAAGACTGTACAATTCTTGCAAGGGCAGATTCTGGCAGGTTAGTGCCATATAATTTCAGCATGCCTTCCCCCAGCACTACATCTCCCAATAGCCCTCCTAATATAGACCTTTAATAATAAATCCCTGGGAAAGCCAGCAGCATTGCGTTGCTGGTAAAATCATAATAAAAACATAATAATGTATGCATGTGAAAATTGCAGAATATTGGCAGAGCTTTGCAGTCCAGCATGGCTGATAATGCGGATTGGGACTTAGGAGTTCATGCATGTGTTCTCAAAAAGAGTCTTCCAGCAATATGACAATAATGTACCCCTGACAAAGTGGACATTAGTGTGCAAAATCAGTCTGCTTTTTTTTTTTGTATTTCAATTTATTAAATAATCCCCGAGGCAATGTGAAAGCTTGTTCTTTGATCTACAGGGTTGCTAATATATTTTGGGCATGCTTTCATCATGGCAATGATAACAGTACAGAGAAAAGGAGTTCAAGGTTAAAGTAAACCTGTGTGCAGATTAAATCCAGTGAATTATAAGTGAGAGATTTCTGCACATACACTCAAGTTTCAGAGTGCCTCGGGAGTCTAGAAATGTAGGGTACGAGTTCAGATAAATATTGACTTCAGGTTCTAAAGTTACATGTGGGCTTCATGTTCACCCCTTACAGACATTACTATTGGTAAGAGAAGTCACTTATTACAGCTTTAGGCGATTAGTGGCATCCAGCTGGGAGAAGGATTTGGGCCCAAGTACGACTTTGAGATCTAAATTTGCTTTTAGTATTATAGTGTTCTCCAGGTTTCAGTCCCATAGTTTGTCTTGTAAGTCAAAAGAACCTAAAGAGCTTTTAGACCTTTCTGCTTTAAAATGTATGCATATCCATTCTAAATAACATTTAGTAAAGTGTTTCTCTATCTTTTTTAACATGGGGGAACCCTTAAAAATAACTTTCTTCAGTCTTCAGGGAACTCCTACTATAATTACTATATCCACAGCTCACAGTACATTAGCGTGGTGGTCAGGAGGAAGAATGCCTTGTATATGGCCAGAGGGAAGAATGTAACCCTTACAGATAACCAAAAAGATCATTGGTGTCAGTGGTAACAAAGAAATCTGTCACAAACTACTCATTGCTCAAGGAACCCTAGCAAGCTGTGGAGGGACCCTGGTTGAGAAACACTGGAGATGTAAAGACTCAATAATTATTATTTTCATTCATTTTACTTTACCTGACATGGGGGGGTTTAGTCATGCCATTAATCTACCCAATCTGCAGCTTTATATTATATTCACCTGTATGTGAGAATTCACCTAACATTTAAATAGAAGAATATATATTTGCTGCTTGGGGAAAGTAGAATAGTTCTCTATATAGCCATGATCCATAATACTCAAGGCTCAAGCTATCCACTTAGCACCAATATAAATACATTTTGAGTGGGAGTAGTGACATCATTTAGCAATATGTATAACATAAAATTTCTAACTACTGCAGGATCCGACACATTTATATTTAAAATATCAAGATGGTAAAAATTTATGGATAAATAAAAAAGCTCTGTTAAAAAATTGTTTTATGTAGCATTTTCATTTATAATGATAGATTTTTGTATTTATACTATATAAGTATTTGTATCCTACTGAAATGATGCTATGAAATAGGAATTACAGGTAGTCCTTGAGTTAAGGACATCCTACGTATGGACGCCTCCTAGATACGAACGGGGCTCACTCACGTAGGACGGAGGCTTGATAGGGGGAAGGGGGTGTTTTGCATGACTTTCAGAAGAAATCTTTTGCTAAACACAGCTGATCTTGTGGGTGATCTTAAGAGTGGAGCTGATCTGTAACATCTTGTAACTCTTTAGAGAGCAAGACACTCTGCAGTTGTTTATTTTTGCATATCAAAGCTCAGCTAATAAATGTCTAGGCTCTATAAAAAATTTTTTTTCTTTGTTTGTGATTAACAGTGTGTTTTTTTTACAGTAACTGACACATCACTGCCTAATAATATGTTGAGGCAAACATCTGTCCTGATTGCATTTATTTAAAATAATGTACCTGTTCCAACTTACATACAAATTCAACTTAAGAACAAACCTACAGTCTATATCCTGTAAAGTAATTAAGAGATAGGTGAGCAATAATGACAGCAATCATTTTATGCTTTAAAGTAATCCTGTGGCCATGCCATGGAGATTCATCCATTAAAATATTCCTAACACGCTCTTAATGCAATCCCACTCACTGAGTGGTCCAAGTCCTTCTCGGCTTGGCCTAGTTACGCCTCTTGGCAGTAACACAGCACCTTTTTAGCATCTTAATCTTTAATGCACATACAGAGCAGGAGCTCTAAGAAGGGGTGACATGAGGAGCTAAGTTGTTGAGGATACAACTTAGAACTTTGAGGATGAATTGCTGAACAATGCTACAGCTACAGAGATCAAGATTGACTAATTTAAAAACTTGTTTATTAATTGTTAGCATATATAAATATCTGTATGTTCATGACCTGCTTGATGTTAGCCTATCTTAGTTCACACTGGCTATGAGGTTGCAGTGTGTTTACTGTTTCCTCATACCAGGGAACTGCTACCTCTGGGGAGATGTTATATGTAGCCCGGCAGCAGTCACATAGAGAAAAAAATAGGGGCCGCAGTAAGCAGTAACCAGTGTGCGGTGGCATCAGCATCTATTGTACTTGTGCACTGTTACAAGAAGACCCAGTGGTACGCTGGTTCTGGGTCACATGACCTTATGCCAAGGTTGGATCGCATGGCCCAAATTACCTCTGCACTGTGGATTCTTTTTTCACCCTGCTGCAGACTCAGCTGATGTCCTTGCTGTAGTGCCAGACTCCTCAAATCGTGCCATGTATACATGTGAACCCTTTCTGACTCTTGTACATCTATGAGCTCACCAAAATTGTTTTAAATAAACCTAAATTTCTATTCTTAGACAAAAAAAAATTTTTTTATATTACCTGTAATGTAAGTTAATCAGACTTTTGAATCCTCTGACAAAACAGGTCACAGTCAGAACAATATCTTTTGATATGTTTGTATATAAGAAATCCTATATACAGCTGTAATTAGTAGGCTTGACCAGTAGATTGATTAACTCAGGTAATTAATCTGACAGCCACTTTCACGCTTTAGAATTCCCCCGTCACACTTTCACACTGAATTGGTAGCTAACTCACTTAAATTTTTCTTCACCTTTTTCTGGCTCAATTATATAGGAATGGCATTAGAATAGGTTGGATTTAATTTGTAAGGCTCAATATATTACCATGTTACTATTGTCCTATACATAACAGCTGCAATCTAAATCCCTACTTCAAAACTTAGTATTAGGTTGTAGTTTCTTGAAAAGCCTTTTTATAAGGTGTTAAAACATTTAGTAAGTGGCATTAAATAACATTTGTCTTTACAGACAGTTTTGACCCCTTTTACTTCGTAACAGGACTATACAAGAAAATACTGTGTGCTTTTTATAACCTTCTCACGTTGCCGCCAATTTCTATCCTCTTTGTTAAGAGGGATGACTGATCTCCATAGCAGCATTTTAAATTCAACAAAATGCAGAAAAAGCAGTGAAGGTGTTCTCTTAAATATCATCATCTCTTACGCTTGTGAGCCAGGAACAGAACACAAAAGCAACTCAAGCAGCTTGCAGTATGCCAGACACATACTCTCCATAGAAACTAATAAAATGAGACCATGAGGGGCGATTAACTAAAATCTCAGGGATACAACTGTGTAAAGTATTTAAAGCAATGGGGATTCATCTGAATCAGTAATGTAAAAGAGGGAAAAAAACTATACTTTTATGCATTCTCCCTGCTAACTTTTTACATTACCAGTGGTATGGACACGCAAATCGGATATTTCAGGTTTAAGTAATTTTTAATCGCATTAAACACCCACAGCTTCTTAACCCTTTTTAGTTCATTGACGTCTAGGTGTCCGGGTCACATTTAACCATGTTAGCATCTGTCAGTGAACTTGTCGGTAACAATTTTTGGTATATCGCTTTAATAAAAATTCTGTTATGTTTTTATTTTAGGTGTCCCAAATATATATATAGGTGTCCCAAAAGTCACTACATGCTTCCTTTTTTCTATTTCATTCCAGTTATAATTCAGAGAGACTTGAGGCCATCAGCATATGACAACTTAGGCTTTGCGGTTTTTGTAAGTGTATCATTCCCTTAACCATAGCTTGGCAATTGACACTGGAGCAGTACTGCAAATTTGTAGGTTTTTCAGTGCCCCACTTCAGTTTAGTGTGAGTTTGAGAAGCTTTATAGCTGTCACACTGCTCCAACGCCTAACACAACTTACCATATCCATGGCAAATTTTTTGAAACAGGATCTGTTTTTGACAAACCACGCAGTGGAAGGCCTGCTACTACCACCACCAATGAAAACACTGAACTCCTGCAGCAGGCGTTTGCACAAAGCCATGGAAAGCCCATCCGGAGGGTTGCACTAGAACTCAACAAAATCAACAAAAGCTCGATTCAGCACATGCTTCCGAGAGTGATAAAGTTTTACCCGTACCGGCTTGAGGTTGTTCTAAAACTTCAAGCGGAAGATTATGATGCTTGTGTGGAAATGAGTGAATCGCCCCTACTCCATTACCAAAACAAGCTAACGTTGCCAGGTTAATCAGAGATTTCCTGAACATCAAGTTTCCTGACCGATGGATCACTCAAAGGGGTCCCCACGATTGTGCTCAGCTCTCCCCTGACCTTTACCTTGTGACTTTTTTTCTAGGGCTATATCCTAAGCAAGGTGTATGCCAATAAGCCCTATAACCTATCACAGCTTGAGGAAAGAATCCGCACAGCCTGCAGCGAGGTTGGGGAAGAGATGCTGCAAAACGTTGGAGAGGCTTGTGTCCAAAGGTATAGAATTAGTCTTCAAGGTGTTTGAATGTGATGGCAAGTCTAAAAATTAAAACTGCAACGACTTCTTAGTTGATGCTAAAAATATGAATAAATTCAGTTTCTTGTGTAGTTTTTAGGAATTTATTTAAAGTGTATAGTGACTTTTGGGACACCTTGTATATATATATTTTCTACTGAAAGCATATGTTACAATTACAATATGTGAAAGATGAACACATACAGTGGCATCTGCTAGATTAGTGTTTTTTTTTGTGATTGAAGCTTCAGAGGGTGTACTTTGTTTTAATTTACTGTAATAAAACCCCTGTACACTTACACATGATGTAGTAAGAAATGTATGGGAGGAAGGTGAGGGCTCGTTCATATTCGGAAGCGTCAAACAGCAGAGGGGAGTGGCATCTGCCAGGGGATGGTGGACGAGGTAAGTATTTGTAAAATTCCTTTTTCCATGTCAAAAAAACATAACTGTAGCAGTGTACTGAATCCCACTGAATGATTTATTTAACAAAAGCCTGGAGTTTGGTCAAAGCTTCTTTTTCCATGCTTTTTCAAAGGTGACTGTAACCCTAACATAAACAACATATCTAATGCTCAGTTCACATTAAATCTTGGGATTACCATTTACCATTTGCACATCGTTAGGCATTTTCTTTTTGCATAATCCTCTGCTACCCTATGCATTGACCTACAAACTTCATTATGGTAAATATAACTCTGCCAAGGTAATAAACCATCACTTATGGTAAGGTAATATATTTGGATACCAAAAATGCAATATTATATATACTATATATAAGGTTTTATAATCTTCTGAAAACTTTGTATGGTTCAAATGTACAAATGTATGTATGGATTAAAGTTTGCTAAGGTTTATTCATTACAATTTCTAACAAATCTTAGAAGTTTTTAATATCACATATGACACAATATGCAGAGATATCCACATTGTTGCACATATTGTAAATGCCTTTATAAATGCTAATACTGCTATTCATAAACATTCATAATGTTAATAATATACATTTTTAAAAAGATTTTAGTTCCTGCTCTACCATGCACAGTAATTTAGAGCTTCAGGTAACTGCCTCTAATTGCATGCTATACAGCCTGTGCATGTCTGCGTGGAACCTGCTTGCTTTCTTGTTTTGCAATTGCCAAGCTCTAATTAATCGGCAGGCTATGAACACCAGCTGTAAGAAGGTGGGATGGATTGTTAGAGTGACTACCAAATCCTGTCACATGGTGATACAGCCCACTGTATTATTGAAGTGACAGAATGTCAGCGGTGCCAACATAAGACTTTAATTACAGTCTTCCTTTATTCACACAAAGTCCTATTTAATGCTCAGTGCATTTAATGTTCAGTTCCAATATAAAACTTTTTCTTAAACCTTTCCAGAAATTACTAACCCTTTCTTATATAAATCTATCTATCTATCTATCTATCTATCTATCTATCTATCTATCTATCTATCTATCTATCTATCTAACCATCTATCTAACCATCTATCTAACCATCTATCAATTTACCTACAATTTTGTTTCTGCATCTACTGGATATGGCCATTTTTATTCTGGATTGCGAGGAGTCGCTGGAAAGAAGGACTTTATCATTAGGCTTTTAAAGGACTGGGGAATTGTGGTTGGCATATCTCACCAATGAATCCTCTGGGTGATAATAAAAGCAACGAGGGATTCAAGTTGCTATAAATAATTTATTATTAAAAAAGAAAATCCCTTTAAAGCTCTCTGGACACCAAAGTTTAGAAAGAGTCTCAGACATGAGTTTTAAAGCACCTTTTGAACTATTATCTGCAGTCCAGGCACTGTGCTACCAAAGCCAATATCTCTCTACTGGTTATATAATAGTAACCTAAATATATATTTTTTTTACCACTGTACACACAATTTATGACAGATTCTTCACATCTAAGGAATTGGTCATTGTTTCAATACGTATGAAAGCTTAGAAAAACCTTGAACATGTAAAGAATGCAGGCTGGTGGTTTCATATGTTACATAAAATCATCAAGATCAATCACTAGGGGAAAAAACATACACAAACCAGCCTAGTATTATCCTATATAATAAGTTATTTTTATTTAAAAACTATAATACCCGGTTTCATTCTTTGCTTTTAGAGAAGCATCCAGATTTTTCCTACAGCAATCTATAGAACTTTCTAAAACTACTTCCTGAGGGAGCCGATTTCACATTTTCACAGACCTTACAGTGAAGAATACATTTATTATCCGGAGATTAAACTTCTTTTCCTCCAGACGCAAAGAGTGCCCCTTGTCCTTTGCAACAACCTTAAAGTGAATAATTGGGAAAAGAATTCCCTATATGGACCATTTATATATTTATACAGAGTGGTTATCCCCTGTTCAACATCTCTCCTAATAGCTGAGCTCTCCTCATAGCTGAGCTCCTCCATTCCTTTTGTCAATTTAGTGGTAATTTAGTTGTGATGTTCCAGGCAACTTAAGTATCATGCTATCCCTATGTACTCAAATGTATGCACTTGTTTAGGCAGCTGAAGTGGTGTCCTAAAGAAACATGATATATGACTATATTTATTACACTAGACAACATTCCATAACCTGGAAGTATAAAAAAACATAAAATAGATTTAAAACATATTTGCTGTTACTAATATAAATATTTTACCTAAGTAGGTTAAATTTACTTTACTATGTGACTTTACAATCGTGTACTTACTTTAATTTCAACTCCATATCCGGAATATACATAGATTGTGTAACTGCAATCCAATCCAGTGTTGTACTGATAATTTCTATGCACAGGAGATAAGAGAACACCTTCGGTAGCAGTAAAGTTTTTACTACAAGGTTCTGTAAAAGAGATAAACAGGTGCCAAGTTACATGTAATAATGTTCATGCATACGTTGTATAAATAAAACTCTGACTCCTTATCAAACAGGTAGGGAACAAGAACAGGTGATCATATTTGGGGCCATTTTACGACTCTGAAAGACCTAGGGCACCACCACATCTAAGGTTGTAGATGGTATAGAGTGTCACAATGAACAAAGCTGATGTCATTTTCTGTTGTTCCTACCTCTTCTATTTATCCTCTTTTTGCTTTCCTCCCATATTTTACTAGAGTCTCATTCCCTTCCCTAGCACCTGGAGCAAAGTTTACCCTACATTGAAAACCAGGCTACATACTTGCTTCTTAAGGTACAGGTACCAGGTACACACTTGCAATAATTATCATTGGAAAACGAACGACTAAAGCATATGCACGATTATTTTGAACGATCGTATTGTGCACAATTCTGTACATGTTGTAACAATACAATCATTCAAATATAATCCACCAATAATGTACACAGGCTAGATATGATCATTTGAACAATGCAGGAAGTGACATGTAAAGAAGAAAGTGTATTGCAGAACTGTCCATGATCACTGAACAACCGTACACACAATAGATAGTGAACGATCTTTCCAGCGATAATGTTTGCAAGTGTGTACGCAGCGCAAGACTATACTACCAAACAAGAATCAACTAATACATTTTCTATGCAATACTAGTGGCTAAAAAGCACATAGCATAGGATCTCTGAGTTTCTGCCTTTGTAGATATGATCCCATGGACACATGTAATTAACACCTTGACTGTAGGCTGTAGTAATTTCATGCCTGATCCAGGGCACCCAGCAGTCATGGCCCTACAGTAAGGTGCAAACAGAGTAGGTTGAAGAGGAAAAGATATAAGCAGGACAATCCAGAAGGCAGAAAAATATATAGGAATGTATATGACATAAAACCTACTTGCTGGAGCTGAAGAGGTGCACAGTACAGGAGTAAGCTGCTCCTGGGCTAACACAGCAACACCCAAGGGAGGCTGTAATAGGTGCAGCTTTATTGCTCTTTGGTACTTGGAACTCATTTCTTTTATTCTAAAACATTTGGCATTGTTTTATGTTGTAAGTATTCCTTAAAATATAATAAGGAAGTTTTTTTTCTAAAGCTCAATGTTCAGGGCCAAAAAATTTGTGCATACTTTTCTGGCCATACAATCAAGATTATATATATTCTTTTCAAATCCTAAAGAAAGGAAATACAGGACCCTTGCAGCTTGCTTCAATCACTTTACTGTGAACATAAACAGAGCAAAGCTTTTAAAATTGTCCATCTAAGCGCTGAACCAGACGCCCTAAGAAAGAGTGGGTGTCAACTCAATAAGGTGGCAGGCTAGATACTTTTAAATGCCTTGCTGTGTGTAGCCACAATAATATGACTAAAGCAAATTGTGAGTGTTTTCCATATGCCTTGGGAGAGATTTGGGGGCTAAGCGAAATGGCCGTACACTGGATGCTTTTAAAAACAGTGTTGTTTGCACTCACAATAAAGGGATTGAAGCATGCTGTGTGCGCGCTCCCTTCTCTGGATTAAAACATGGTGTATAAGCAGTAAGCTTTGTACACATATGACTGCACTTATCCTTTTTGGCAGCTTGTAAGAATGCATGTAAAATTCTCCCAAGTTAGGCAGCTTTCAGACTTTGGAAAGCCATGCTTTTGTGTGACTGTAGTACATATATTATTTCGAAGCCTGTAAGCTAAAATCTAATACCCTTGTTTGAATATACCCAAAACTTCTTTTTTTTAATTTAAGATAGAGTAGGAATAGATTTGAATCATTTCCCTTTTTTATGCTCAGGATAGGAGCATCATTAACAGAACATTTGCTGAAGGTAAATCTTCTGATTAACACACTTGTTTTTGACCAGAAGGGTAACTCCACAAACTATATAGGCATTTCTTCCCACTTTCTGTTGTGTTTCTGGGGCAGAAAATGCACGACTGAAACAAAAAAAAATTGGCTATACATGCCCACACTACACATGTTTGTAATGGATGCAGCTAATGTGCAAAATATTATAGTCACCTGGTACTGGAACAGTTGTGGTCACAGTTGTAGTAATAATGGTACTTGTTGTGGTTTCCTCTTCCTCTTCAAATGCTGTTACCGGAGATGGTGACATGTGGGAAGAAATCTTTTTTGTATCCAGAATACTTGCATGTGTTGGAGTTCTGTTAGTGCTTTTACTTATTCCAGGAGTAGCAGAAGAAACTCTGTCCTTAATAGCAAATGAAGAACTAGTGTGAGTGACAGATGACAACTCTATATGGCTTATATCTTGCTGTGGACCATAATCAACTTTACTCTTATCAGTCTGAAGTATATAATGAGCATCGGAGGTTGGCAATGAATCTACCACTGGTTCCAATGACACAGTTCCCATTGCTTCACCAAAATTCTTTTGATTTTCAGTAACGACAGATGTGGTGTCCATTATCATTGTAGATGGTGTTAGTGGCATTGTGGGTGTAGAAAAATCTGCATGGAACATTGGAGCATTGTCTGGATGAGCCAGGTTAATTCTTGCTTCCTGTTCAGATAATTTATCATTCAACCTACTATTGTCCTTTGGTTGTTTGGTCCTGGTTAAGTAGGGTGGTTGGTGCCGGAAGTCCTTTTTCATGATACTTTCATGAAGAATTCCCTCCAGTAAAGGGTGGTGATTCAGTAATGTCATAGTAGGTGCGGTTGTGATAAAAGGTACCTCACCTTCTAGATCTGCTACAACTGTAGTGGGAGTTGGGTCTTGTTTTGTATTCCAGCTTCCAGTTACCTTGTTGTTAATTCCATTTCTTACTGCAGTAATTAAGCCTAAAACAAAAGATAAAAGAATAAGTTAGTGATATTTTGAACAAGAAGTTAGTTTTCTTACAAATAAATATTTTTCATAATAATAACTAACAGTTGGCACAACATTCTTATATCTTCTTCAATTCCCAAGATAAATAGAGATTGGTAAAATGTCTGCATACACTGCACTAATAATGTACCCACTTAATCTTCAAAGTATAACAAGTAATGGGAAAATACATTTTTTTAAGTTTCCTGTAGCAAGATTTCATAGTTCAGATATTTCTTTTGTTAACCCAAATATAAGTTCTAGTAATAGCTGACATTTGACCCAAGATGGTTTCCAGTTCTGCAGCAAAGCTATTTCCGACCTTTTTTAAGGGCACATTTCTTACAAATAAAATGAGCGTTTCTTTTACTTTCACTTTCTGAGCCCGAAGGATGAAAGGAAAGTTCATCTAGATCTGACCCCAATCAAGACGAAAGAGAAAAATCTATTTCCAGTAGCTACAACTCGTAAAAAAACTGAAGGGATCAATGTAGACGGTTGGAAAAATGCCAGCATAAGATTGCTCAGGTTCTTGTCTTTATCTATGTGGGTACAAGGGGCCCGAGAGTCTACTGAGATGAGCACTGAATGTCCTGACCACAGTGAAGGACAGCCAAGATCAACCACAGTGGCCAAACACTTTCTTCTTATGTTGTTTACTGTGCTATTTCTATTTTCTCAACTAGGAGAAATGTCCTTGAAGCGGAACAATTCACTTGCTCTGACCTTACATTTTGCTGGAAAATGTTATATTTTATTTCATATTTCTGTGTAAAACTACATCTCAGTTGTTGGGGAACTGTTGAAGGTCTATCTATGTTTTATGGCGCTTGTTCAGCTTGGTTGGTGAGGAGAAAACCACTTAAAGAGAATCTGTCACCTTGGTTATTCGGGGCAAAGTTAAACCCCTTGAAAAGATATAAACCTTCGATGGGATCTTCCACCACTACATTCATAATATTCAAAAGCTCTGAATGTAAACTCTGCGTAACTGTGTTGCCCATTGAAAAAAACTGGATGCCCTTACATAGGAATCCCACTACATGTTGGGATTTAGGTAGATGTAAAATCTTAATGGACTTTACTTTACTGAAGCTTTGTGTGGCATAAACAATTATTTTTTTTATAAATCCCATTTTTTTTCTTTTCTTAGTGCAGAATATTGCCCAGAGCACCCTACTGCCACCCACATTCACTTGTTGGCATGGGATGACATACTTGCAGTATAATCTGCACAAAATGGTCATTTCTTTATAACAAAAAAAGTAAAAATCGACCCTTAGATGAGCCCCCCTTTTGAATTTCCGATTAGCTACCTTTCATACATTAGATGAACTTCCTTTTAAGATGTACAAACGCTGGATAATAGCCACCTATAAAGAATGATTGATCATTTTGTGTGAAAATCTAGTGTGTACAGAAGTCCCGGACTTCCTTAAATAATCCACCACCCAACTGGGGGCAATTGTTGCCATTTCCTATGGTAGAGGCAGTGGGGTGCCTCCTGCTTATCCTCCCCTTTGCTCTTTTATTCTTGCGTTGCTGGAGATAATCAGAAAAGATTGTGATTAGCGATATATAAAGCCAGGACACACCAGTGTATATGTTGCAAAAACAAATATGTACTTTTCAGAACAGAAGAATTGAAGGGTCTGATCATGTGGCAAGGACCTCTGTGGCGGGATCCCAAATATTATTTGATCTTTGATAAAGTTGCAAATTCCAAAAGAGTAAAAAACTAAAATCATATTAACATGTGAAAGCTGAACTCCAGGCAAACAGCTAAATATACAGATAAAATGCATACAATGATTTACTTCTCCATTAAGTTTCAGGACATAGCACAACCCTGTCTAGCAGATTATGATACTTTATTTTCTCTATGCAGCCAATAACAACTCAGCAGCACAATTTTAATTTCTGTCTCTCTTCTCACTACAACACAACTCTCTAGCTCACTGTGCTTCTTCTTCTCCCAGTCTTAGTTCTTTCTGTAGTACAGGAATGAAAGACAGTGATACTGAATTCAATGTAGATACCCACACCACCTGTATTAAAAATATACGTCTTCATCATTTGTGTCTTTAATATCTGCCTAAAGGTTAAAGCTTGTATAAGATTTTAGTGAGGTCATATATAAGTTTGAGCACTCAGTGATATTACTTACATGCTGATCATATTGACATATATATCTAAGAACTATGGAAAACGTCCATACTCCCCCCTTAATGTAAGTACTGTCTGGCCACAGGGGAAATTCACAAAAGGCCTGGAAGCCAAGACCACCTTAAATTGTGTTTACTATTCCACTGACAGCACAAGGCTAAGCAATGCCATGCTACATAAGGGATCTGCAGTACACGTATTACATTAATGAATGATTCACCTCAGCAAATTTTGAAATCCATTCCGCTGATGAACACTCTCTACAACACTTTCCTCCTGTACCAGCACAGTAATTAATAAATGTATTTATCATCCGCTCTGACCTTTCTTCCAAATCCACTGCATCTTCCCTAATCATTTTCTCTTGTTCGCTTGTGTTTATCAACATTTCATCCGAATTCTCTCTTATTATCTCTTCCTCCCACAAACCTGCTCATCTTTTAGAGTACAAGGGAGTGTTAGAAAATAAGAGTGTTATTATTTCCCTCATAATAGGTCCTTGCTAAATGAGCTGGAAATTTCTACAGTTTTCAGCAATAAAAAAAGTCAACCTGAAAGTCTGGGGAGAGGATAACTATAAATCCCTCCCATTCTTTTATGTATCATACATTGATGATCTTGACATCTAGCTATTGCTGAAAGTAGCTTATATGCAATGGCTTAGCTGGGAGTTCCAGGACAAAATTTATGTAAAGTTGTCTTCAGAAAAGTTCTCCATAATTGGAAGATCTCCCCTCTTCTCCGTCTTCCTATGGCAACTGTTATATTTTCCCTATTCTCTGCCTCAGGGATAACGCATACCATATACCCATATATATTTATTTTCATAAAGTTTAGTTAAGACCCATTTTTAAACTGGTATTACCCAAAGAAGGTACACAGCATCCCAATAAAATCATTAAAGAAATCATATAGAGTAAAATTTGATTTCTTTTTTAACTCATACCATGGCAAATAGAGAGGATGAATCTACTCAGTGGGAAGAAAGACAATATAAACCTGGCATTAGTTCTAACTCTTCCATACTCTATCCAGGACTAATGTTTTGGCTGGATATATGCCTTAATAACAGGCAGTGTTGGGGTGCCAATGAACAAATTCCCCTTTCTTTTTTAATAGGTTTCCAGTAGCTATTAAAGTGTGGTCTGGATGTGGCTTGGCAACTAGGAAGATCTTTTAAAGTACAAAACTGTGGAAGAGTTTTGTAGAAGAATTTAGACCTGGTCAGGGCATTGAGTAATAAATGTGTAAAGAAGATCAATATTGTTGGTGGAGATATTCCCATACATAGCTGAGGTACTAGAATTCGTGAATGTCATAGAAGAATGATGCCAAGAGCTGTTAGTAATCGTCCTATAGACAAAAACAGCATTACATTTTCTTCCATAACCTGGATTTTTTGTACATTCTGGAGGACCTTAGGGAACTCAGCCCATGTATTGAGTTTGTGATGCTTTTGTCTCCTCAAAGATGAGTTGGCTTAGAAACATGGCTGTGTTAATGAAGCACAGCATGAGCCAAGTGTGCTATGCTCCCTGTTCTCCTTTCGCTGTGTTTCCCTACCTTATGTTTAGGCTGTTTTTACCGTAAAAAGTGTCAAAGTGAGATGCGTCTTTTTCAAGCTAGTTTTTCCCGAGCTTAAGAAACAGAGACTCTGCCTTCAAATTATTGGGGGTTATTGCTGGCCCTAACACTTATTGCATGTTATTTCCTACCATAGGATATAAGGGGTGGTATTGCTGGTCCTTACATTTAATGGGAGTATTGCTGGCCCTGACACATAATGGAGGTTTTTTCTGTCCCTAACACTAATTATGCGTTTTTGCTGGCTCTGACATTTACTGGGTTTTTTTGGGCCATGAGATATTGGGGGGTTATTGCTGACACTTACACTTACTAGGCGTTATTGCTGGACCTGACATTTAGGAGGGGTTATCACTGGCCCCTACACCTAATGCAGGTTATTGCTGGTCTTAGGTCTTAATAGGGGTTATTGCTGGCCGGAAATTGCCATTTAGAAGAATTGCACTGTGCCCACTCACATTTTTCCTAGGTGTTTACAGGAGCCAGGACTGCTGCTGATGAGTTTACCCTCTCTCCATCATGCAAAGAATAATATTTTTCTGCTCTGACTTCTTTAATGGTGAATAGTGACATAGACTTGGACTGTTTTTGCACACCATCTGTTAAGTTAAATAAAGCCTATGGCATTTCTTTCCATCTACTTGGCTGAAGCAGCTATATAGCTCAGCAGGCAAAACAAATAAAGTAATAAAAACCCTGAATTTTTTCACATAATCGGGCCAAATTGTGTAGGTGACAGGTGTGCTTTAAATATTTCTGTCAGACCTTCAAACACCGTTCTGTGTTTCTGTGCCTTGTGTAAGAGAAAGATTTCCTTTTTCTCTCAAACTGCCTATTTTTCTACAGAATAAGAAATCAAGAAGAAAGCCTGGAGATGTATGCCGCACTTATCATTTCTCAGCGCGGTACCATATCAATAATAGAGGTTCTCGTAGAAAATTCAACACTTCCAGCCTAAACAATCAGAGGCTCCTGTAAGGCTCTCAGTGAACACACAAATCTAGCTTGTGATATTGTATTCTTTTCTAAGTGTGTTAATGCCAGTTTAAAGAAATTAACTTTTGTTAAAGATGGAGCTGAGGAGAAAATACTAAAATACAGCCATGTGCGGGGCCAATAAAGCTGATAAGCTCCATATTGGATAGAATTCTGAAACACCTGAGATAAATATACTCCAACATAATTGTTGATATCACATTTTAGAACTGTGCGTACAATCAAATCAGCCTGAGAAAACTGTATTTTATTTACCGTTCCAGAGAAACTTTGAATTATTATTATTAATTCCAGGAATGGACAATAGTTAGTCTAATAGTAATAGCGGCCTTGAGTTTTGTAAGCAGCAATGCTGATGGAGAAATTACTTTTCCCAGGCAATAAAAATGTTATAGGACACAAAATAAGACCTTTAAGGCTCAATTCAGGGCAGATATAAAACACATACTTTATTTCTTTTATAATAAAAGTGTTTTTTAAAACACTGAGAAAGGGAGGGATAACTCTGGGAGACAGTTATTGTTTGCTGCATACATATCTACTGGGAACATACTGACAAACGTAGGAGAAAAGAGAAAATCTGAAGGGGTGGGGGGTCACCATGTTGTTTAGGAGAGACGGAAAGGAGTGAATATTTTTTATTTCAGGGGACCCGGAAGTTTCCATACATGGTCTTTGTGAGAGGATCTTTTAAGATGTATCAAGCAGCTTTTGCATTTCCATTGACTGGTTCTAACGTAAGCAAAAGCCTGTGTACATGGGCCTAAAAAGCTGAGGAAGATGACCTTGGTGATCATGTTGTGGTACACAGCTAGAGGTTCTAGATGAACTTTTCTCAACCTTTTTGAACCCTTGAAAGTATGTTCAGATCTCAGGTAACATCTGTGAAAAACAAGTTATTGAGGATCAGTGCCTTTTACATTGGTGGTCAGTTACAGTTGTGGCTAGAATACCACTAATTATTGTGTCAATTAGCTGGCTTTTCTACAGAGCTTTAGTCTCCTAGAACTTTGCAGACACAAATATGAGACCAGTCAGGGACAGTTTAGGGTGGGCCCCCGGTCTGTGGCCGTCTGACAGCTGGGCCGCGAGAGCATGGATACCATTGGTGGTCCACAGCTCTGACCAATGCCCCCCCCCCCAAAATCAACTCCAGGCCTTTTATCTGCTTAATTGTTAATGACATAACAAAGGAATTACCCACACCAGCCAATGAAATAGCCTTTAAGTCAATTGTCCAATTGTTTCTGAGCCCCTGAAATGAAGTGATTGTGTTAAAAAAAGGTTCCTTACATGTTTATGCAATCTTTTTGTTCAACCCACTGAATTAAAGCTGAAAGTCTGCAGTTCAACTGCATCTGAGTTGTTTCATTTAAAATTATTTGTGGTAATGTAGAGAACCACAATTACCAAAAAGTTGTCTCTGTCCAAATATTTATGGACCTAACTGTAGGCCTTCGATGTCCAAAGATTATTACAATAAAGGTTAGGCTTTATTTGGTTGTTTGGTTAGTTTTTTTAATTATACTAAGCAGAGCCACAAAACCTTTTGGCCTTCCCTGATGGAGAAATTTGCTGCTGATACATTGTGTAAAAGCAATTTAAAAGATCATATTCTGCACAAAACTTACACAATGTGTGATATAATTGGTGAGAAATATTTTGTGCCTAAATCAGATTAAAAAACACCTCCATACCACAAGATTCATACTATTTGTAGCCAGACAGAGCCTACCCCCTGCATCCAAACAGCTTGGTAAAATGGTAGCACCATTGTGTTAGATTGTGGAAGAGAAAGGTGTGACCAGCTTAGTAGTTATAGCGCACCTCAAAATTTTGATGATAGTCAGAACTTTTCCTTTATACATGTTAAAAAAGCAAATTGAGGTATTATTATGAGGAGTCCCAAAAAAAGGCCAGTGTTTTCCCAACTCCCCCTAATGCCCCTCGCCAGAAGACTGCTACTGTAAAATATGCACAATTATTATATTTGCCCTTGACAGATGTCTGTAGGACAGTCATGTCACACACAGCATCCCTGTCCTTTCATTTATTTTCCGTGTAGTTGTTGAACTTTGCGTTACTACCCTGTAAGTGCAGGGCACTGTGTTCCATGACTCTGGTATGCCCTCGTCTGCTAGGGTGGGGGTACTTCAGACTGAGAACATCTAGTGGTAGAAAATATTACTGCAATGTACAGCGCCAAAAAGGATATAATGCAGTCCAAGTTTTTTTAAATCTAAAACCCTGCTGGGAGACTGTATTGTAAATAAAAGTTGGAAATTGGAAAACAAAAAGAAAGTGCCTTCCTTACATTTTTACAATTTAGGTTCTGACCAACAAAATCTAAAACTTTCCCCAAAACTACTTTTCTCTGAGTGTCAGTTTTGCTGCTGGCCCTGTAACCAAGCAAGAGAAACATTCTTTATGTAAAAGCATTCTATTTCATTTTGTTTTAGGAATAATGAAACAAGGATGAGATGCAGCAAAGCCTTTATCTTCTTACACAACAGAAAACGAGTATTGCATTTTGCATGGCAATTTGTCTACATCACAGACACTCTTAGAACAAACGCTGGCCTATTTAATAAATATACAGAGCAACAAAGATGGAAAAGTGCATTAACTCATGGTAGTCAATTTGATTAAACCTTTAATTTAATACATGCAGCCAGAACAATAATGATTACTATCCGGTTAACATGGATTAATGCATCTTACGCTTTGCCTCTTAAAAATGTAATATTGTATGAAATACAATGGCTCAAGATTCGCTAGTCTCATACATAGAGAAATGGCAGCGCGCTGTTTATTAATCATCAAAGTAGCTTCACATTGGTGATTCAACACCTGTCTTGTCACTGCTTCCTAAATTACATCCTGTTTGTTTTTCCGAAGATTTTTGTTTTTGGTTCTCTTTGATGACTGTTTCTGTTGGGCTATTAGCGTGATTATCAGCCCTTGAAGAATAGTCTCATCGACTTGGCTTTTGCAGGTTAATTTGTTTTGTCTGTATTTTTTCACACCTCTGTCTCCCAAGAGTCTCTGTCTGTTATGTTGTCACTCTCACTTTCCTTAGTGATATTTCTTATCCCAATCACAGCCTGGGCTATCACTCTAACACTCGCTGTCTCCGTTTTGGATACCATTTATGCTGGGTTTGCCCTTGGGCAAACTATATCATTTTTTAAGGTTCAAACGTATTAAATTTTGAGAAACACAATGCAAATTTAAAAGACAAAGCTAATTTATCAACACCGCATCTCATTCACTCTGGTTACAGAACATGTAGTAGTGAAATACGGTATAATTATTAGATATACAATATTATTAACACAAAGGAGTCTATGTGTAAAGCACCGAATCTGACTTTCGCTGGTGGAGAATCACTGCCAATAAAACACACTGACCTGGAAGATTCTACGCCAGAGATTATTTCAGTAAGTGTCAGATTTATATAAATAGACCCCATAGACTTTTAGCCCAGACCCAATGCAAGTCAAAGGTCTAAATCTGATAAGGCTTTACAAGACATCCTGGGACTGGATGTATTATGATAAAAAATACTGACAATGTTGACTAACATTATAAGATTCGCTGGCTGAGTGTTTACCACATAACAAAAAAGCTGATGTGCAATCCCTAAAGCAGATTATAAAATTAGAATCTTATTGGTTGCCTTGAGCCACACTATCACCTTTTTTATTCCAGTTTAATGAAGAAGCCCCTAAAGAAATAAATTCTTGGGATGCTATTATCAACCTGAGTCAATTAGATAATGTTTAGCTCTGCCAAACAGAAATCTGTTAAAATTGTGTAAGAAACATTGCCAACATTTTCTTAGCCCAAGATGTTTTTAAATGTAATTAGCAATTAAAGTGATAAGAATGTTGCCCAAAAAAGTTGTCTTCAATATTGGTTTTAGAAAATGTGAAAATGTTAAGCGTTTTATAATATACAGTTGCAAATTCAAAAAATTATGATTTATTTACTAAAGATGAAGTTTATTCTGTTTGTATTCTGTTCTTTCCACCTCCTTCAATACTAATTCAGAACTTTTGAACAAAAGTTTATTTTTATTACATACCTATTTTCTCTTTGAGCAAAAAGGCTCCTTCTGCGCACAACCGATATGCTCAGGCATGCGCAGAAGAAGCGCCCAAGAGCCTCCCGGGATGCGTGGTATCCCGGGAGGCTTTGCGCTCCCATTCATTCTTAACCGACTAGGTGGCCGAGAGTTAAGGGGCAATGCTGCACCCTTTTGTTTTTTTTTTAAAAATGGTGTTGAACCTAACAAAAAAAAACAAAACGTAAATTTATGTAAAGTGAAAGTTATGAGTTTAGGTATGCTTTAAGTCAACAACCTTTATTTAATATTTAAAACCCTTTTATTGTAATCCATATGCTATAGAGGAATAGGTTGTATATAGATTTGGGATGATGTCTCTAGTTTTTGGCCAATATAGAAATACAGCACATATTCTAATTATATAACTCTAAAATGTTAACTGTCTAGGAAAAATGATTCATGTTCTAGGACTCCAATAAGACCCACATGAAATATACTGTAAACAGAAATGTTTCAGGTGACCTTTATATATTTATTTATGTTACACTGATGCATATTATGCCCATCAATGAACTATAGGATTTTATTTACATGCATGCTAGCCAGCAAAGGGCAGTGGGGTGATTACCAATAGATTGAGACAGCCTGAGAGGTAAAGAAAGAAGTCAAGCCACTTAGGTAAATACAATGACTAATGATGAGCAAAAAAGTTTTTGCACTCTAGAAACCAAGCATCAAAGCCAAAATAAAGGACATAATGAAGGTGCCAAAAAAGTTGCAGCAGGTAAAACTCACTCAAGGATAGGTGAAAACAGGCCAGCAACAGAAAGGTTGGGTTATATCCTATTAAAGCCAAATTGTTTGACAATACTATGACAGGTAACCACATGGTGTGTGGACAGTTGTACCTTATCGGGACTTTTCATTATTTAAACATTTGTTAAGCACTGCAAATGTTCTCAATACAACCTGTATATAATTGTTTTGCTGTATATTATAATCCTGTCAATTTATTGCCAGATTTGAAGCCATAAACCTTGTGAAATGGTATATGCAGAATTTAAAGTCTATTTCTAACACAAATCATAGAATATATATACAACCTAAAATTCACCAACATCCTGTATTTGTGTTCATCTGTTTCAGCTTTTCACTTATCACTCTTCACAGTCTTTTCACTTATCTATTTTCAACTAGATCATTGCTTCTCAAACTTGTTACCATGGGGGAACCCTATTAAAAACTTCAGGGAACCCGTTCTATAATTACTATACCCCAAGCTTACAGAATATTAGTGTGATGAATAATAAGAAGAACGTCTGTTACATTGTTGACCATTGGGAAGAATGCCGCCCTTACAGATAACCAAAAAGTAGTTGTGTGTACTGTGATTGCTCATTCTAATGTCTGTATGGGTTTAAGAAATAAAACAAAGATTTTCATTAGTAATTAAGGCAACAGATACAAATTGTTTTGTATAATATCTGAAAACTTGTAAAGTTTTGCAAGCAATGGCAGAATGCTAAATTATTTTAATTATTCCTAGTTTGTTAATGTTAGTTTCTAATCCTTATATTAGATATACCTTTGCAGTGTGACTTGAATTAAAATTCACTAATTAGCAGTAACCATGATTGATGAAAATTAAACTTCCCACAGTAGTGTATTACATCTTGGTACTATTACATTGATTGAATTCTTCTACTAGTGGTTTGACATTACAGTATTGGTTTAGTTTGATCTCTTTGGGAGATAAAGAGAGCTCGGTGTTATCACAAATATATAAATCTAGGCTATTGCAAATAAAAATGAATCCATATAACTAAATTCTCATTTTGTATTTGATCATTACTACCGTGTTTCCCCGAAAGTAAGACCTACCCCGAAAATAAGACCTAGTGTGTTTTTGGAAGCCCAAAAAAATATAAGACAGTGTCTTATTTTCGGGGAAACACGGTATCTGTTTCAGCACCATGGACAGCGGACAGACTGTATGATACCGGTATGTCTTTTTTCTGGTGTAGTCTTGTCAGAAGAGGAGATCTAAAGGCACAGACTTCACATTAGAGCATAACAGCATTAACAAATATATATATTTATTATGTGTTTTTACTTTGAAAAAGTATTCATCTGCATAGAGGATGTTGGTTTCTGGATGAACACTGACGGGCAGCAGAATGGCTGCAAAGTCAGCTTTCTGTCTATAAGAAATCTACATATCCCATGACGTTCCAGTGGTGTTAGGTGTTTACACTTGTAGTCTACAGCACAATGGGGAGAAAACAAATGAAGTCATTCTAAAAAGATTCTAAAAAGGATATGAGGTATTTATGGGAACCAACTGAACACACCGGGCCTGATTTTTTTTAAGCTCTCGAAGGCTTGAGAGGATACACGTTGATCATTGAATCTGGGTGATCCAGCAACCCCGGAATGGATCTTATCCAGGATTCTAAACATTTGTTGGCAAATAGAAAATGACTTAGAAGAAATCTATTCCAGGTTTGCTGTATCACTCAGCTTCACTGATGAAAGCATATCCTCTCCAGCCTTGAAGAGCTTTAATAAATCAGTCCCATACTTTTTAGAACAGCAGGTAGAAAGAATATATCATTAAGATGTAACACAGAATTGATTTTTTTACTTTAATGATACTTTAAATTAGAAAAATATAATAGGTGTTTTACAGACAAGTGGAAAAATCATGGAAGAAAAGAAAAAACATAAAAAATCCCGGTGATATTGATTGAACTTTAGAGTAGAATCCTTATTATTGAAGATTCCCTTAGCTGAAGAATTACATTTCAAAGATTTCTTTCTGGGTGTTTTCCTATTATGTAATAAACTCCTTAAAGTCCTCAGGCAATACAAATGTATAGTTTATCCTCATGTCTTTTTTCAGTCTTTCCGCTGATCACTGTTAGTGCACTGTGGTTTATATGCTCCTCTATTTCTTGCAGTCTCTGTGCAGCTCCAGCTATCTTTCTAGCAGGGTATCATTCACTGCTGGCTTCCTCTCTCTGCATCATGCCTTGGGGGTCAGAGATATGAGGGCAAGCATTGAGCGGAGGATCAAGAAGTGAATTTCACGGCTGATGATGTAAAAGGCAAAACACCATCGTCTGGGCAGAGCTAACAAATGTACTCTCCTCGCTTAATAAGAAAGAATTATGTTAAGTAATACCAGCGAGACAGTTTCTGTAAAGCTAATAAATTAACCGCATCAATGGGAACCAGTAAGAGGAGGGAGAGGAGAAAAGGAGGGAAAGAAAGTAATAGTTAGGAGTTTGTTTTTCTTTTTGTTTTCCTTTTTTAAAAAAAAAAAAAACAAAGTAAACTGATATGCACAAATTCAGCTTCAACACCCCACATTAGTAATCTGTAATTCAGGGATATTCCTAGCAATACCTTGATTTATATTGTCAGTTTTTGAGTGTCAAGGCTCGGGTTGTCAAGCAAGCTGTAGACCGATGAGCTTCAAAGCAGACCAAGACTCTAAGGCAGGGGTTCCTAATCCCAGGTCCATGGCCCATTAGTGGGCCACAGTTGTCTGACAGGTGGACCATGGCTCTGGCCAGTGCACTCCCCAATGGGGTCAGGAGAGGGACCCCACTTGGGGGGGCGCACCGGCCAGACCTGCGGACCACATCTCCCGTATGCATTGCAGGCTCAGGGCGGCCTCTGGACACAACCCGCCCACTCTTCCAGCTGTTTGCCATCATCTTTAATAAACAAATATTGAACTGTGCATGTAAAGCTCAGCATAGGATGCCCAGGTATGCCAGGTATCCTGGCAGCTCCAGGGAATGTCAGGATTGAACTGGCCCAGCCAATCAAGATGGCTGATGATTTGGTATCTCCGAAGAGAAGAGGAAGAAGATACGGGTACCCATGATGAAAAAGGGACAGGTGAGTGTATTTTAAAAAATTGCAATCAGGCAGGTATCTTTATTTTATTGCAAAAGAAACATCACCTGTCCATTTTGTAGTACAGGCCCCGTCAGGTTGCAATTTTTTTCTTTTTCATTTTCAAGTTCAGCTTTAACTATAGAATCAGCATAACATTCAGCCAACAAACAGAATCAGAAACTAAATATGGCAATCTCCCATTCCTTCCTGAGAAATGCCACACAGTCTTGTCAGAACTGATTTTACTCAGTGAAGGAGAAGATACAGACTGATGGGACAAAGGGGGGAAAGGACAGGGAGTGAGCTATCAGAATGCCTCTTGTTAGAACATGGGCACTGCAGCAAAACCAAAAGACTGTTCTGCTCCTTCTTCTCTCTGCATCAGCTCTGCCATATCAGTAGTTATAGGAGGCTGACATGTTAGATGTATGGATAAAGGGAAATTAATGTTTTCTGTACAATCTGACTCCATACCTATTTCTGTGACTTACTTGGGCTTTAAGTTATCTAAGATTTTTGATCACATGAGCAGCACTGAAAGTAGCCTGGGGCACTGAGTCATCTCCCCGCTCTCTCCCTTGACTCATCTCCTACTTACTTAGCAGCGTCAGCTATTAGGCTCTATTATGCTGGTAAAAACAGTTTTTTACTTTAACAAAACAAGTAATATTATTCCCAGTATGAGTAGAAAAGGAAATTAGTATTGAACTTGGATTAAAACTGTAACTGTGAAATATTAATTTGAAATGTGTCCTATTTACCTGATACAAAATAAACAAAATTGTTTTTTAAATTTCTTTAGAGCTGGAAACTTCTGAGAAAATCATCGCTCACTGAGAAAATGTCAGAGATATTTACATGAGTGGTTCTATCAGCTTTTGTGTAACTTTTGTCTAAAGTTGCAGTTTTTGAGCAGTAGAAAACCCTTGCATGCATCACCTTTGCCTGAACATTCACCTAATGTCCAATAAATCCTACACAATGCACAAAGGAAACATGTATGCTTCTCACGCCCCTTATAGCTGGAGGTGTGATGGCACTTGTGTACACGAATGAGACTTATATATAGATCTGTAGCCACAGAGTGCACAGAAACCTGGACACAACACATTTATGGCCAAGGCCTTTTATACTCCAGAGACTGTGATATCAGACAGCGACAAGACTGACCCACAACCACTTTGTTATGTACAAAATCAAGAATGTTATGTACAAAGTCAAGAAGGATAACCTGAACACTCTGTACAAATTAGGAAGTAATCCAGGAAACAATCTATAAATATGAGTGTTTATTGGTTTCTGTGATCTCAGAGAGCAGGGGGTGCCGCAGAGACAGACACTAACAATAAAATCTAAAACCTTAACAGGTTGTATTTCGGAATTATACAGACCTTGGAGGCAAACTGGAATTCAGCAAAAGCACTTATTTTGAGCAAATTTGTGCACAGAGACCTTTAATCCAGCCTTGAGAAATGAGCTTGCTTGAACTGTTTTAAAACTTAAAAGCAAACTGATGCAACTTCAGCTTCAATCGGTTGCTCTGGCAGGGAGCGTGCTGCCATTTAATTACATACAAAATGGAATAGCAAGGAGAAGCCGGGGAGCACTCAGCACCAAGGCTGCAGATAAACGCAGCAATCTGTTAAAGGGGAAGAATATGGTGGCTCTCGGAGATTGCAACTTATTAACTCAGTATGAGACACATTTATTCTACTATACACATCTACTATATTTAACTATTCATTCTATCATTTCTTTATTTATGTAGTGGCAACACAGAACATTACAGAGAAAGCAATCCCTATTATTTCCTGTCCCAGGAAGCTTGCAATCAAATGTATGAACATGAGCAAATCATTTTTTTTTCATTTTTCATTTGTATTGCACACCACATTCTTCATGATCCCTGGCTGCCCAGTGTCATGAATTGTGTGATCCTATACAGCTCCAACAAATATACAAGTACAGCAAAAGATGGAAAGCATACGATTTACCTAACTCAACTTGATTTGCAAATAGAACGACTCACTAATGCCTCCCATCACAGTCATGTAGACAGCAATTTGCCCAGAAGCCAATAAATCTGTCAGCAGGGTTTTTTTTTGGCTTGAAAATGGAAACCAGAAAATCTAGAGAAAATCAATGCATATTAATAATAGATATTAAAAAACAACTATAACAGTTAAAGATCAAATTGATTGTTTTTTTTAAAATAATATCAAATTTTATATAGTTTTATATGATCTGTATTTTTTATAATATGTATACATTTTTTGTTTTGTAAGTAAACATTTAATACAAAGCAGAAGATTTCCAAAGCACTATGGCATAACTAAAATAAAAAAACAGTTCAGAAGTTGCTGTTCACTTTGAAATTTAATTCAAATAAAGTAAATTATCTAAATTATATCAGTAAAAATGTAAATCCAAAAAAAAAGTAAATTTTTCGCAGGGGCCAACTGTTTTCAATTTTCATGTATATTGTCATTACCATGTCATGTAATGGTCCACAGGAATGCCAAACCATTCCCGATATTACACTCCTGCTCTTGCAGCTCATGTAATTATTTTTGTGGAATTTTTTTTTTAATGAATACATTTTCGGTAAACTAATACAAGTTATAGATATTTTTCTTTGCTCCAGTTAAGTAACTCTGTATAAATTGTTATAATTTCCTCCAGGACCAGGAATGGATAGGGTTGGAAATGTTAGGTAGTGGGCCATGAGCTTTGAGGTTCAGAGTTCCTAATTCACACAATATTCACTCACAATGCTAGCTCCTGGAGAAGTCAGGCATGTTTCTACTCAGTAACCATGCAACATTTGTACTTTTGATGTGGCCATTTAAATGCACAGAATTTTCTCATTTCTGTGCTAGAGTTCATGGCTTGAGGATATACTGGAAGAAGTAATATCCAGATCCAGTTCATATAATGTATGATACAGTGCACAGCGCTACATTTTTATTGCTAAAATGAAATCATTAGATGCATTTCATGGTTCTGTGAGCCCAAAATGCTGCACCCCCATACCTCCGGGGCACAATGCCTTTCTACTGCCATTCATCAAGCTCTCAGCTTCTTGCAACACACCCCATGGTCACACCGCTGCTGCTAAGACAAGTCACTGCCTTTATTCTTTCCACAACAGTATACATGCACGATACAAAAACACGGACTTGTCCGCTATACAAACACACACTAATGTGCACACCACACATTTCACACTGCATTAACTTGTTCAGCTAATAGTTTTTAATAATGATTTACAGAATAACTGCGGCTCGTCGCTGTACCAGCCAGACTAATATTCTGAAGAAATTCTGTAACTGATAGTACTGCAAAATAATTAGGGGAATATAAACATAATTATATTGTAGTTAATCTTCTTCTTAGTTAGGTATCTCTAAAAGCATTAGTATGAACACAAACAGGTCACAATTCAGTAAATGTGCTTATACACATAATGAGAAATAATGATCCATTTTTAAAAATGCTTAGAGGAAAGGTGAGCTTTGACACCTGCAGTACCGTGCTACCATACTTACCTTATCCACGTCTTTAAACTCTATAACCAGGTCAAAAAGAAAAATAGAGTACAGAGCATGGACAGTTTTGGTTGTAGAGCAGCCGGAGAAGTGTTGGCCTTCATCTGTTCACCATGACAAAACAGGTGAAATTAGTTACTATTTTTTTAGCAGTTCTTTTTGAATTTTTCAGGTTATTATATTAGTTCCCATTACATTAACCCTTCTAGCGTTCTAATTCTCTCCGTATTTCCATGCAAAAAGTGTTCCTTTTTTTTGCATTGAAATTTATTCTTAGGCATAATTCACCGAAATTTGTCCAATATTTAATACATTTAATAATAAACTTTAAAAAAAAAACACAAAAAAAATGTTAAATAAATAAAGAAAATAGTAAATTGTAATATAACTGTACAGTAGCATGTATAATAAATATATATATATATATATATATATATATATAATTATATGTATTATATAAAGATTTCTTTTGTATTGGACTCAATACAACTATTTTGTATTGAATCCAATACAAAATTATTTGAATTTCCCGCCGATTCTCCCGCTGGCACTGACCCATGCACCGACGTCACGGGGAAACCATGGAGAACATCTCTGCAGTTTGCAGCTGAAGATCATAGAGGAAGGACAAGACCTTAGGACCTGAGGAGACCAGCAGGATGCGGGGCACACTGACAGAGCAAGTAAATTGTTTTTTTTTTTTAAGTTTAAAGCGACCCCGAGTGTGACTTGGGATTACCACTTTGAGCAAGTAAAATCCACCTTGAGTCACACTCGGGATTACCGCTAGGGGCGTTAAAGATCATTGAATAAGGTATGCAAATAGGAGTTCTGAATTGAGTCAGGTAGTAATTGGTAGACCCAGGCTTATCCAGACTTGACCAACAAAAAAAGAAAAACAGGCATAGGGCCTCATGACTGTGTTGAAAGGAGGAGGGGGGCAGAACAAGCTTTAGGTGTTCAGGGATCAGGAGGTATTTTACCTGATAGGTAGGTACTGGCTGGGGTGGAAGGAGTATTAAAGGGGTGGCCTACAGGACAGAGCAAGGAAGAAGCACTTCTCGCCACCACCCTCACTATACCCTGCCATAGACAGGAACAGCTAGTCAATGAACATTCACTGAATGGGGGCATCCCTTAAATGTCTTCCAGTAAAAATTTCCTTCAAACAACCTTATTGTTGTCTATTTATCAGTTATCAAAATCCATTCCATTAACACTGGGACCGTAACTAGCATAAGAAATCAAGTGAGTATCTAAACATAAGAACAAAAAAAAGTGGATCCATCTGTTTTCTCTTTGCAGGCTTTTCCTTTTATTTTAAATAGTTATATATTGCTCAAAAGAGATAGAGAGAGAGACTAGTATTGAACGGAACTGAAAAGGTTATAGGTTAAAGAAGTATCAAGAGGGTAATGGAAGTGAGGGGGTGAAATATGGCCTTGCTCAGTGGAGTTCGGACTTTTACCAGCAAAATAAAATAGATATTTTAGAATAGCTGACCTACTTTTACTTTTTACTACACAAATCTGATTATTCTACAGTATATTGCCAGCTTAACCATACATCACTCTCCTAATGGATCAAGCAATTCGGGTCATGTTAACTAGCATTTACAGAGCTTATGATCCATTTATATGTCAGGTAAGTGCTGCAAGTGTATTTAAGGCCAGGCCAATATAGCCCTGAAAAGTTTTCGTGGCAAGTAAAATTACTTTGTGTTAGAAAGGTCAACTTTCTCTATATCAATTCACACACAAGAACTGCTGGTACAGTTAAAAAATGCTCTGTTATCTTCAAGAACATCCCAGGAGCTCCAGGAACCTCACTTTAAGGCAAATCAGTGAGGATTTATGAAGGAGGGTGAGATTTACTATAGCACTCACCCGCACAAGTATAAATAAATTATAGCGAATGCTACTGTAAATTCTAAAACTCTCTGATAAATCTTGCCCACTGACGTATTGTAGGTTCATCAGCAGAGTCTGCTGTAACAGAGAGGATATTTCAGGGAGAAACACTGAATAGGCCAGGAAAAATGGTGTTCTCCGTAGCTGCCATTTGCATTGTAGAGATTATTAGATGTTGGTAATAAGGGATCATTTTTGATTGGCTTTTTTTCTTTTAGCAAATAAAAACTTCTCAACAAATTCAACTATGGAACAAAGTATCTTAACACAATATCTTGTACATGTGCATGATTTACATTGTCCCTGTATTCTGGGTGTATCCGTGGTGGTGCCATATAAACAGCCAGGCTCTACACTGCATGGTGAAAGAGCTGTGAAGTCTAAAACAAAAACCTACTACGATCAAGGAAAAAAATTTATTTAGCCAGAAAAAAACCTTGCCTGTCTTTTCTGCCTAAAAACTCCTGGTGACATTTTTTTTAGGTTCAGTTCCACTTTAACATTCGCCTTTATGCATTATGCTTACTTACCTATAAAAATGGTATACTGAGCATTCCCAGTGAATAATTTATTCATTATAGGTTATATAAATTACTATTTGCTATTGCTTAGTATTCTCTGCAACTTGCCTCATGCTTTATTAATGTAGCCGAAAATTTTCTGGCTTTACCTATATTTTAGAAAATTGAAACCAATACCTTTAAAGGAATTAGAAACTTTACCACATGGTGTGTCTTAAAGTGAAACTTAAACATTAAATTAACAAAGATTTGGACCATACTGACAATTAACTGTAGAAAAGACAGGCATTGAGGCTGATTCATCAAGCAAAATCGGAAGCTCGCTCGCGCATTCGTATTCGCGATCCGAAATCGTACGCCGTCGCGCATTTCAGTAACTGAAAGAGCTCGCATCTCCGGCAGCTTTACACTGGCGAGCTTGCATTAAAAGTCACTGTTCCCCTAAAAAATCATTCTTTCTAATGGCACACATCTTAACAGATCCTCCTTAATCGCGCAGCTGAAATCTAATCGCCTTAATTGGCGGATGCGCGACCCCTATTGCCCATTTTGTTATGAAGGCAAGCATCCGGCTTGGCAGTGAGATGCGAATGAACGAGCGCATAACTCCAGCCTGCGGTAAACCAGCTCGATATAACGGCGCGAAAGTACGCGCGACCAGCGAGCGCGGATTTCATTGATAAATTAGGCCCATTGTCTCTCCTGCACAAAAAAAAAAAATGTACCTGCTTGTTAATAACCATTGATGCCAAGAATGAATGAATTCCTATGTACATGCATGGGAGTTACATCATTCCTGCCTGGCCAATCAAAATAGTGAAATGTTCCCAAACCCAGAAAATGATTGAGTGAACATGTCAGTGCCAGTGATAGAGCAAAGTAAATGGGTAGCTTAGTTCTATTTTAAGGAAATTCTTTATTTTACCCATATTTACATTTGTGCAGTGTGTTAATGGACATTAGGTTATGTGATGATATGCATGGGGTAAGGGAATAACAACTCCTGGCAAATCATTATGAAATGTATTGTTGTATTGTGTTGCAATCTAAGCACTTTAAAGGAGGTGTGTTGGGTGAAATTCAAAATGAACACCACTTTGCATCAAGTAATGCAATTACCGCAATACCAAAACGTAACTTTGTAATTATTTAAAAGATTTGGAACTAGTACAGCACTATGGCACTTTTATATTGTGAACTTTAATCCACGGAGCATTATTACAAAGGACCATTTAGTTATGCTTGCTTAACAGGTGAACACTTTCCATTGCTTCTGTGGTTCAAATACAACATTCCTTCTGCAGATGCCTTACCTTGCTCTGTGATGTAGTTGTGAATGCATATGATAGCCCTTGGATATATAGAAATACAAGGCAATCAGCAATTATGTTTTGCAGCCCATAGCAAAATGATAGTGTGTTATTCCAGTGTAATGAGAATAATGAGAATTTGTCCTGTAATTGGTTATTGCACACCACTGCACTTTAGGTAAAGCAGTAAATTCCAGTAACATTTTTTTTTACAATTTCTGTTTCTGAGAGATGTAGTTGAATAGAGAACACATACAACATTTCATTCTCTCTCAATTAGTTTTTTTGCAAGCAGAGCGTTGTTACTTTTGTTGAATTGCTAAATTGACAGGTTAAATCCTCATTCTGAATTAAGAGCTCTCAAGCTTTTATGAAGAGTGGTGTTGATATTTTCTCAGAACAGTTTGCTAATAAGATGGTGAAATTTATTCACAAGATGCATTTTTTTGTCTTGGCAGAATCCTAAGCTTATTTCAAATCCTATATGATGGGATAGCAAATTATCATTAAATGAACCTTCCGGTCAAAATGGAAAATGAAGCCTTGAAATGCACAAATGACATGCTTGGAATCTCTGTTTTTCACCCAGGCATGACTGTAGTGAACTGGTCCTTTCCATTGCTTTAAAATAGATAATAATCCTAAGTGGATGATATTTAGTTTGCTAAAGCTCTGTGTATCTCTATTTCTTGAGGCCTTTTTGTAGACACTTTAAAGTCGACAAATATAAGTCTCAGTGGAATGTCTTGAGTAGTTTCTTGATGTAATGATGACAACAGTTGACCATGCCTGCATATTATGTATTGAAACAGCATATTGTCACCTTATACCTGAATTGTCAGAACAATGAGCTTCATGGAAATAAAACTTGATATTATTTTATTGGAAGATGATGATTTGAAAATCAGTTATCAGATTGCCTTTGGCCATCAGTAAGGAATATTTTGAACATTGGATCACACTTTCCTCTGGATTGGTCCTACGAGGATTCAAGATTTTGCTTTATTTTGGTAAATTTTGTGATGTGGTTTATATATTTTTTTCTTCTTCTTTTTGAATATGACACTACATAATGAATCATTTTGCATTAATAGAATTGTTTTGTATTCTCGTTCATTACTTCTGCATCATTCTTTTATCAGTAACTGTCTATTCTCAACCTATTTTCTTACATAAAAAGTGAGATATTTGAAAAGATCAGCTGACAAACTAGAAACTGTTTCCACAGTGAAATAGTACAGTATAAAAGTATGAGCAAATTCTCCTCCTACGCATGTCAATGATTTGATAATGACCAAAATTTACTGATCAAGGAGTCTTTATTGTTTCCTAAGTGAGATACTTAAATTGGTTGCTATGGATGCTAGCTTCAGGTGTCAATCCAAGAACAAACAGATGCAAAGCTGGTGAAACTGCAATATGTTAAAATTGCTTAAAGATGAAATCTACATAGACAGTAAATGCCAAGATGATTTACATGTATGTAAGTTATTTTACTAGGAAGGGAATTAAATTTCTGTACAGCCAGCTGTATGATCTTCACATCAGATAGACATTACAGCCAGGTCATGGACTTCTCTGGAAAGCACCCTCCATTTATATAACACAATCTGGTCTGAGCCCCAACCAAGCCTGTGATTGGACAATAAAGGGCAGCAGAACACTGATGTAATTAGCCCTTTAGAATTTCTCCCATGTAGGCATAAGTTTCCTATATTACTTAAAGCACTATGGAACTGTCCCTTTCTCTCCTAGATTTATCAACCAAAAAATATATTAAATATTATGATTTTTTTTATGATTTTTTTTAAATATATAGAATAAATAGGATTAATCTGTAGTAATACATAAACAACATTCAAAGGTAGGGTTTTTTGGAAAGCATAATACATTTTACAAATTCATAGTGTGTTATACAGCAAACAGTATTTGCTTACATGTACAGTTATTTTTTGGTATCACCTCTTTGCTTGAGGTTCAGTAAAACTTTACTAGACATAAGTTGCCTACTTGGTGGTTCAAATGTATCCAAAATTGGCATAAAGTTTTCAGCAAACCGTATGAGCAAGAAACACGAAAAGGTACTGGTGTTTTGCAAGCAGTCTTGTTACGCAACGTTTCGCCCTTTATAGGCTTTCTCAGGGGTAGCTGTGCACTTTTTATGAGGGTTTGCGTATAGTATTTTCTAATGATACAGACACTTAGGGTGGGTCATCCATGGTATTTTGAATGGTAACAGTTCCTTGTTTTTATAATACACTTTATCTACTAATGTGAGGGAACTGCTGCTTATATCACCATGTTCTTTCCTAAAGTGATTGCTGGGAGAAGGATCCTTCCCTTAAGTCCTCCTCTCTTTTACTTTACTTAATCTGTAGTAGGCTGCAAATAATTAGGTTGTCTGCTCCAATCAGCAAAGAACTTCTTATCATAACAACAGCATCAACAACTTTTCAAATTGCTTTATTCAATGCCCTTGAACCTCCTGTATTTATACAATGCACGTGCGATATCCTCTAAGACACAGCTTTTCACGGTATTACTGTATCTGAACCAGAGGTAATATTTTGTTAATAGTGCACAGCTCAAACAGAGCAAAATGATCAGAAAAAACAGAATTCTGTAACAGAAACACCTAACTGACAGACATATAAGAGCGGTTACACAACAGCAATCAGTTATTCTATAGTAACATTTAGACATTAAATACCAAGGCTCTAAATTTCTTACTGTATTGGAATGTGTTTTTATTGTTGTCTCTGCCATCAATATTGGGGCCTTCCATCACTTCTTGTATCTTTGATCCCCCAATTTCTTAGGACAAGTGTCCAACCTCTCAACTAGTAACACATAAAAAATAAAATTCTTACATAAAGGACCCTTTTGCTCACCTAAATCCAAAGAATGTAATGTTCTAGCCTCTAGTTTTTTTTATTTTTTTGTATAAAAGTTAGGTCCTTCTTCAGCTGTCCGCACCACCACCTGCATGATGTGGATCCGTTGTATTGGCTGTCCAGTGACAGGGTCCCATTAGGATCCAGAAGAGAAATTTACAGCAATCAAGTCAGCAAGAGGAGACTTGAGGCCCAGAAATGGGTGAAGGGAGGTTTAATGTTTCCTAAACATCTGGATTTGGACTGCAAATAAATGACAACAGACTTGGCACCAGAAGTATGAATTGCTGTATTGGCAAAAATTACATGTATGCAATGTAAACTTAAGATCCATATATTTTACAGGATCAGACAACTTCACATCAAAGGCTAATGCATATTCATAGGAAGAAAAAGTTTCCTATTGCCTCACGACCCTGAACCCCGAATCTGATTCCAGAAATCGTCAACCTCTCCAGCCGGACAAAAGATTTCTTTTGGAGGTTCTAAAGAGTCTTGTTCAGTTTATTTTATTAAGTATAAATTAAAGACTGAGGAAAGGGGTTTATTTTAAGCCAAAGAGCAAAGAATAACTGAACTTTTTACTGTGTAAAGTTCAGAACACCAATGCAAATAACCAAAATGCATCTTTCGATAATTAAATTCAATTGCAACAGACCTAAGCAATATCAAATGAACTTTTGATAAAAAAAGGTGCACAGGCAAAAGTTGCCCTAAATTTGAAAAGAATTAATGGATCCAGAGATAAAGGAAGCTGAAATATCTGTAAATGATTTATTTATCCAGGTCATGGTATAACAAATAGTAATTTGGTATATAAAAAAGCCATTACAAGTCACAAGAATGAAGACTTACGTGAGCAGTCAAAAGCCCCATTTCCACCCCTTATCCGGCTTTGGCTAAGTGTTCCACAGAGGAACATTTCTGAAGTGACACCTGCCATCTGCTGAGCTCACTTGTCATACATTTTAATGAATATTTAAGGGCAGAAGTGAAGGAAGTAGTCCGAGGAATTAAGGAGTTGACAGGAACACTTTAAAGTGACCTAGCAATGGCCTTCACTGTTTACAGCCTTCCAGTCTCCATCCTTTTTTTTGTAATTGCCAGGCAATTTAATATGTTTTAGGTGAGCACAACATCTTAATCTTTAATGATGTAAAGATTCTCTCTGCCTTGAGCTGCAAGAGTGGACTCCTGCCAAGTCCGACCATTTAATCATGTCACAAACAAATCGCCAGGAATTAAAAGACCGTTTTAGATGAGAAATTGAAATTAAAGTATCATAATAAGCTCAATTTACCCACCAAGTTGAAGCCGTTTCTGGACGCAAAGACGCTTTCTAAAAACATCAAAGCAGATGTGTTGATTTATAGAAAGCACCCTAGGTTGGAAGAGAATTTTATGTGGATTTAACTCCTTACTGCTAGGCTAAATACTAGCTTGAATAGCAAACAAGGACTGTTGTTTTTTAATGAAAACTTCTGTAACTGGAACTGTATGGATTGCATATAGACTGTCATACTGGCCAGAGGTCCCTTTTAGGGAAAAGGTCTATCTGTTGGAAATTAAAGGATTAGCAAAATAATTCAACTAATTTTTAAACTAATAATTCAATTAGTTTTATATGTGCATTTATCTGAAACATTTGCACTATTCAAGAGAAAATCTGCAGTGTTTTGAAACCAAAAATATTTAGGTTTACATCTGACATACAGACGACTCCTAGATACGAACAGGGCTTTGCTGCTCGCTCGTGTGCAGGACGGAGGCTTGATGGGGTGGAGGGGGGGGGGGGCGGTTCTCTGCCCACCCCACCTATGCCCAACAGCTACTGCTCCTGACTGGATGGAGGCTGGATGGGGCCGAGGGGGCGTTTCACTGCCCACCCACCACACAGCCTTGCAGTACAGGTGACTGTGTGGTGGGCAGGTGGTGAACTGCCCCTCTCCCCACTAGTCATTCTCAATAGAAAGCCTGCTTATACTGTACGTACATAGCAGGAAGTTGTTTATCGTCAGTAAAGTACACCAGATGTGCTGATGAGTGGCGCCTCACTTCTGTGATAGTGTGTACTGCAAAGTGCCGTGTAGAAAAGCTCAACTTCACCCTCTTCATCCTCTTTATGAACTCCATCAAGTTCTACCAACATTGTTCAAGGCTGTACTGTATTTGAAATTGTTTAAGCATGTACAGAAATGTAAAAATAAATAATATGTTGAGACAAACATCTGTCCTAATTGCATTTATTAAAATAATGTACCTGTTCCAACTTACATAAATATTCAACTTCAGAACAAACCTACAGTCCCTATCTCATATGTAACCCGGGGACTACCTGTAGTTTCTAACATTACCTAACATCTAACATTAAAGTTTCCTCCTCCTAGCTTAAGGTTGTTCTTGATTTTATCTTCATACTTCTCTGCTGATCTTTATTTAAAGCAGAATTACATGTATAGCATGCAATAATAAATTGCCTATTAAGTCCTCTTTGCCCCAAAGTAATGTAATCTTTGTATATGTTAGGTTTGGTGGAATGGAGCCTCTAGAGGGCACTAGGACTTGCACAGAAGTGGTGTGAGCCCTGTGAAGGGTTAAGGTGCAGAATCTAAGCAGCAGCCAGGTCTTCTCCAGAGCCCCTAGTGGTGAGGATGTTGCTCCACTGGTTGCTGCCAGGTTGCGGTCCTTGGGCACACCAGGGTGGGCAAGATGATGCACAGTACCAAATCACTAGGCAAGAGAACTGTCAAGGAAGGCAGGGGTTGGGGCAGGCAGTAAGTAAGAGAGGTCAGGAACAAGCCAGGGGTCAAGAACCAGAAATCCAGGAGACAGACACCAGTGACACGGGGGCCACTGCAGACACCAGGGATCATAAGAGACACTGGAAGTCACAGGAGGCACAGGTGACACAGAGATTGCCGCAGTCACAGAGGAACACTGGAACAGCCCAAGGTAAAAGGCAGGGAAACAACAGACTGGGTGACTAGGGGTTAATACTGGTGTAGAGGAAATGCTCAGCAGAGCTAGGGGGCTCTGCGCTTGTGGAGACTTGTTGCATTAAGGCGGAGAGGGGAGAGAGGCGCATGCACTTTAGTGTTGAAGAAGTAAGTGTGACAGTATAAAACACTTTTGTATAAACCCCCTCCATTTCAAAGTGTAGTAGTGATAGTAGCAGTATTTATTAATGCTTTAGTCATATCTTGTTCAAAGGCAGATCTACATTTAGGAAAAAAGCAACCAGTACATGGACCACCCAGAAGCTTTATTCTTAATTTACAGAGCGTACTTTCCCCTCCCCATGCATGAAATGTTCTTGGGTGCAAAGTGTAGCACATTTCCTGTTGGTGCAGGCATCAATGGAAGGTAACAGTGATCTAATAACTTGTTCAAGAATTTATTTTTAAACAAGATTTTCATTATAGAATTTATAATAGTAGCAAATCTCATTCAGCAGAGGGAAAATTCTACCTGTAATTGTGCTTTAAAGGTTTCAATCATGTCAACCCCAATTTCTTCTTTCCTCTAGGCTGTACATATGACATTTCTCCTGTCTCTCCTGATACGCTTTATCACTCAAACCCTGCAGGAACCTAGCAGCTATGTAATCATTGAAAATAATCCACTGCTATTACGTAACAGATTTAAATTGGTACTGAGGTATGTAACACAGAAGAAGAATAATGTGTAGAGAATGGGGAACCGAAAGAGAAAAGAGAAACAGGATTAAAATTTATAGATTGTCATACAGACTAGACAGAATCTACAGCTCAGCATTGCACCATATGATTCATATAAAAACATAATATGTGGACCTTTTTTGAAGTGAATGTTATTTAGATTTTTGCTAATAACTACTAATTCTTGTTTTAATCCCCTACTATGTGCTACTTCCCCCTTTAGATTGTAAGCTCTTTGGGGCAGGGTCCTCTCCTCTTCCTGTGCCACTGTCTGTATCTGTCTGTCATTTACAATTTATTGTACTATTTAATGTACAGTGCTGCATAATATGTTGGTGCTAAAATCCTGTTTATTATTAATATTCTCGTTAATAAACATTAAACTGATCCTGTTCCCTGTCTATCCGCACCAAAGGCTCTATTTTAATACAATCACTCGTCAGAATCTTCCAGGTCCATGTGTTACAATGGCAGTATTCTATTCCAACCAAGGAATGTTTAAGGGAATATCAGATTCCCTGTTTTATAAATAAAGCCCTGAAGATTAACATTTGAATCTTCTAAACAAGCAGCAAAAGCACATTAAAGCAAGTCACATTCTCCCCCATATCAATATGTAATTGGCGGAGAACTTCATTTTCAACGCTTACAGAGTCACTGAAAAAAAAGGTTTTTTGAAGGGGATGAGGGCAGAATATGGTACCCTCCTAGCCCCTAGGGTGAACAGTCAGCATTATTTTAGGCTGTTACTAAGTAAATAAATCTTAGGTTAAGGGCCTTTGCTGGGATCATTGAGAATGAACTATTTCACAGTACAAGCACCTAGAGGGCTCAGGAGTGGCTTGAAAGGTATTTTACTGCTTGTTAACCTATGTGAATATTTTAATGTCCTGAGCACAAGTGAACTTTAATGTCTAACTCAAGCCAATCCACATATATTTTTTTATTTTGCCGAGAAAGAAAAATAGGAATTAAGGTCTTTGTCAGTATTCTATTTTTGTCTCCATTTTGGAAGATTTTCTATCAATTCCCTTTCCTAGGACACTTATATAAGAAATGGGGCATGCGATTGCCACAGAAAAGCACAGACACATATTTAAACACTGTCACCATCTTGAACCTTCACCTAAATTACTATAAAAGGCCTTATATGCTTATTTTGATGTCCTTTTTGGCCAAATTTTCCTCTCTTTTTGTCTTGACAAGAAGTTAATATACATTTTCCCAAAAGGAATAAAGACAACAATAAAAAAATGGCAAATTACATAGTGACATGGATGGGGGCAGAGAAACTAATAACACACAAGGTTTTGTCCAGATTGTATATAGTGGTTCTGAGACTTCTGATACTTACCTGTCCTGTTGTCTTTACTTCTGATCTTTACTGCTAAAGTATTTAAACCTCTGTCACATTTCTGGTCATGTAAGGTACCTGGTTGCCGACTAAGATTTGAAGTTTGTTCCACCATCCCCTTTGTCAGAAATGTTGCCCGCTGTAATGGTTGATGGAAGGAAGCATGGGTGGGATCCAAGAATTCAGCACACCCAGATGTGAGAGTGCAGAAGATTCTTCTAATAGTAGGACAGGTTTTCTGGTTGTAGAAACTACACATGTATATGCTAAAGGTTTATGGTAGCTCAAGGTTAACATTGGCTTAATTTATCCAAAACTAATATTTTAGTTTTTGAGAGATGCTGAAGAGTTAAACCACCCCTGGCTTTCTTTGATCTCTCAGTGGAAAGATCTCTACACCTAAATTCCCAAATCTGCTCACCTGCACAAACCAAAAGCAAAGTATTCACATTCTGCCTAGATTTCCTATTTATTCTCTACAAAAGAAAATGCAACAAGAGGATTGTGAACTCTCAAAGGATTTGTGCACACAGGCATCTTAGAAGCAAGTCATTCTTTCAAGGAAAACAGACTTCTATCTGAGATTTTGAGATACTTTTAATTGCTTTAAGTAGCTTTTGACATGCTTCTGTTTGCATTCACAATTCGCATTGGGGGGTGGATCAGTACAGACCAGAACAGGCATGCTGCAATTACCAGGATGGGAAGCAAAATAAAGTAAAGCAAATGTAGCAAGAAATGCAGGTACACACTGTTCCTTATGACAGGATGAAAACATTGCATTAATCTTTTTATACCATTTACAAATGCATATTGGTAAAAGCAGACAAAAAAAAAAAAAACGCTTCTGTACAAAGCTGAAGTAGACAAAAACAAAGAACCAGGTCCAGGACCAAGATATTTTAATGGTGGCCCTATGATTAAGCCCCAGTAGGGGGCAAAATGCATTGGTGTATCTGTCGCCTTTGGATTGTACATGTGCCCTTGTGAATAATTGCATTTTGGCATTTGTTGGATGTATTGATGTGCCTGCTGGGGAACCGATAGAGCCCAGATTTGGCCAACACATACTTCTGGATGGTGGGCTGCCAAAAAGGACAAAGATTCAATTTGGATAATTTTTCTGCAAGGAGATTTTTGTAGGACACCATGACATAACTAATGTGGGACTCCACAGGCTTTACCTATAGCTGTTGGGTGGAGCGACCCTTAAAGCAAAAATATACAAAAAAACAAAAAATAAGCCAACCAATTAACAGTTATGTTTGAATATCTGGACTGCTTCAATTTAGTGAAACCTGCAATGTGATCTATTCCTTATACTTATAATGCTTTAACGGAAACTAGTCAATTATTATTTTGTTCTATTTCATAAACTGATTTTTTTGTATTTCTGATTTCAGGCAGAGTATCGTTATTTCACAAATTATTAACATGTCATCCTAGCTTTTCCTACTACATGTTATAAATCAATCCATCTGCTGCAATCAACACAAATTCCATATGAAGTATGAGCTCAGAGAAGATGATGCAGTGAACATAGGTATATCATAGAGTAATATAGATCTATCACTGAGTAATTACTACAGGTATTAAAAACAGAAATGCAATTACCAAAAAAATCCAACTGTCCCTGTCTTTTCACATCTCATCTAAGGTTGCAGAAATGGAAAAAATGGAAAAAGCATTACTAAATCAGTTATATTTGCAGTCAATTCTATGTGCAGATTGAAGTAGTGCAATTTTATGTGCATTACATGCTGAGTTCATATACAGGTCAGTATGTTTCAGTATGCACAGTTAAGTATCTAAAGAAATTACTGTGGTCTTTGAGAATAGTAATATTGATCTGAAGTATAAAAAAAAAGCAATACGGCATGTAAAAGCACTGAAGAGTCATCATGGGTCCTTCTAAAGATAAATTCTCAGACCTTTATTTCCAACCAAACTACTACACGTGATATGGAGCCATTTGGTCGTCCGAACCTGTCTAAGGAACAGTATGAGAGCCCGCATCTTTGGGAGTAGATTGGGATAGGTGTGTGCTAGTGTATTATACACTTAAATGCTGAGTGTATTATTTTACACAAACGTGTGCTTTATGTAACATATCAATGCATATGCATGACATTGATGATAACACCAAACAAGTTATTAAACCTTTGATCTGTCTTTAGCAGTAATTTGCTTTTTGTTTCTGACCCAGCTTTCTCTGTGACCTGCAATTGGATTCTAAGCATCTGACCAGCTTTGACCTTAGTCTTGTTTCTATTGACTCCAGTGACTCCAATCTCCAGTTGTGATGATCCTGCCAACAGTTCCATACTTATTGCCTGATTATTGAATTTTATGTAAGACTGCTGTGTCCACTGAGCATGTAGTGTAAAGTGTGTAAATATGGAAAAATAATAATAAAAAGAAATAAAGGTCACGTAAAATTGTATACACACATTATATTGTATACACAAAACAAACTAGAAATAACACAAACAAAGGCCGGGGTCAAAGTCAGATTCTGAGCCCTGGTAACTTTCCTTCCTGTCACCGTTCTAGACCTGGCATTGGCAGAACCCAGTTTTGGCTGCTCAAGAAAATAAAGAATAACTGCCTGAATGTAATGCTTTCCCTTTTGACTTTTGTGACTGCAGAAGTATCACGTTTAGTTGTTCAATGCAACATATTTCTCATTGAGTAGACTTCTGAAGATCATTATTTGAATACTGCAACCGCCTGTGTATGTGCTTCTCTTCTGTCCTATTCTATAATTAACGCTGTCCGCTCAAGCTTTTAGCTGTGCTTATAACCTCCCTGTGGATTCTGCTGAATAGACACCTACTGTCCTATCTGCCTGTTACTGGTTAAAGAAAAAGAAATACAGTTAATTAAATTGACTCTGTAAGACAGAGATAATGATACATGGCTATGCGAAATATCTGTTAAGACTGCCAAAATGTACTGTGGCATAATGATCGCTTTAATTGAAGGCAGGAAATATCTCCAATCCATTTGTCTTAGAAATTTAGAAATACTGTTGATCAAAGTAACTAAATATACTATACCAATAAAAGTAAATGCTCAAGAGTAAATTTGCATTGAGGTTATTTAACAGAAATAAATGGAAGAGTTTATGATGTTTTCACATGCATAATAGAATGATCTGATTCACATATTAAAGGGCAAACATTGCATCCTTCCAGTTATTTCATATTCAGGTGTTTTTACAGGACTGTAGACTTGTGTGTCGAGAGAGCTAATATTCTATGTTATTTTTCGAAGTCACTATGTGTGTTTTAAAAAAAGACAGCTTCCATCACGCAACACCAAACAGACTTAAGCTTTGATTTGATTAAATAAAAGTGTAATTCTAACTGACTAATGAAAGCATGCAATATACTTTAAAAAAATGCAATATACAATATTATGTGAATCTGACTGGCAGCCTTATAAAACTTGGACACTTTCAAAACTTTTCTGGTATATTTAAGCAACAGTTACTGCAAAATCCAACAATGGAAATTGTGCTACTTACTAAAAACATGTGATTGTTGATTACAAAAAAATCCTACAGCATGAGAGACATTTTTGCAGTGTGGGTGATAAAAATTTGCTCATTCATAGTGTGCGGCTTATTTAGTCACAACTTTTTGCATTGTTCCAATAAAGAATAAGTGCACCTATCCTTTAAGCTCAGTTTACCTGGTCTAACCAAGCTCAGGGTGCTCCCACTTACAAGATGGACACTTCCGTTAATTATACAGTCTCAGTTTCTGTTGTTTGACAGTGTCCTTGTCTTGCCTGCACATCACAGCCCCAATAACTTATATAAGGGTCATCATTTAAGACCAGTGACTCTAAGGACACAAAAGATGCCATAGAAGTCTGATCAAGGCAACTGGACAAAAGGAAGTGTGGGTTAGGTTAGGGAAAGGGAGCTTAAAGGATAAGTCAACTAACCCTTAGGTCTGGTGTGTCTATGTAGGCAGGGAGATAGGTGACAACACCAGGATTTCAGCTCATAGGATTGCTTAGGTGAACTCATGGGGAATATCACCTGTCTGTCTATGTCAGGCCAACTAGATGTTAGAAGAATCAACCTCTATTGGTGACTGGCAAGTTAGGATAACTTCTTCACTGCTTTTTTTACTGTTCCATGCTGGTCAATCCCCGTCCCTTCTCCACCAAATTAAAATGTCATTCTGGAACGCAAAGATGTTTAGAACGCCTGTTTCTTTGACCCCAAGATAAAAATGTTGCTGTTATGTCTCTGAAGTTTACCCAGTGTGCTCTTGGAAGCCTTTGTCAAACATGAAATGCCTCATTCTAAAACAAAGATTGTACATATATAACCAGTGCTTTTGACGTATGTATGCACCGTGAGCAGAATGCTCTAAATCATGGTCAGTGGAAATTTGTCAAGCACATTTAAGCAACTCCCTCCTTTAATGTTGTCACAGGTCACGCAGCTCTCGCTGCACGTGATGACACTTCCCAAGCACTTAGGCTGCTCAGCCACTGTCCAGTATTAAAACACGCATGCGCAGCTTGAATTCACAGGCTGAGCTGTCATTTTCACTGACAGCTGTTCCTCTTCATAAACTTTTACGGACATGAAAAATCTATCATAAAAAGGTGCCTCAATGCCGTTCTATGCGTTCAATAAGAAAAAAAGCCCTGGATATAACAGAAAAAAACAAAATAATAGAAGCTAAAAATTATTATAAAACAGTCACGAAACCAATAAATTTTGCTCTAGAAATAGAGCCTATGCAATGAACCAGAAGTGATAGGAGTATGAAAAGCCTCCAGCTCCAGTAGTTTATTTTATATTTCATGCCTATGCACCCTGTTTGCCTGTTCTCTCTTATTGGGGTTTAATGAGTACCCTGTATGTTAGGTCCCTATTAAAGATGGAGGAAAGAAAAATATACGTAATTAGATAAGTATTCTGTTTTGGACCAGAATATGAGGACAATGGTGAGTTGGGTTACAATTTATCATAAGAGCTGTATGTAGTCCGTCACAGATAATTGATCAATGTCATCTAGAGACTGCTGTGCACATGCTAGATTTTTGCATATGGCGAGTACAGGAGTTAATCTCGAGCAACATCTTCTACATAGCTTTAGCCATCATGTTGACTTACACACACAAAATACAAATTAGTGACCCAGAACAAGTATAAAGATAGAAATAGTTGGTGGTTGTTCTAGAACAATAACTGAAGTCCGAAGTAACCAGTTAACTAGCATCTTTTGAAGAAGGTCAACAGTGGCCGACCCTATTTTCTTACCAGTACAGTTTCACTTATAATATGTGTAATTACATTTCTCCTGATACAAACTATTTTCTTTTACCAGATCACAGGCCAATCAATCCATTCCCATGAGTTGCCTATTATTCAGAGCTTTGCCTACAGAAAGGAAGAAGGAAAGTCTGTAAACTAGGACACAACATCGATGCTACAGCTTACAATTAATACTGAAGTGATTGAAGCCTACTGCCATCAAGTGATTAGTGATCAAAAAAGTGGATGAAAAAGCAAAAAAATGAAAAAAAAAAAAATTGACATTGATTACATACTAGCCACAATTAGAGCGTAAAGGAATTAGACTATAGAGAACTATAGAACCCCAAACATGAACTTCTTTTAGACAACTAACAAATTGTCATCAGGATAAAGCAGACTGAAGTATATAATTACTGGCACCCCCTGTCACATTTATATATGCATTTACCACCCAGAGTTTACCTTCAATCTAATTAACCATCTCATTTATCAATTCTTTTAAAATCAATCTGACAGAAATTCTCTATTATTGATTTAGCAACATTTGAGTCAAACTTCACAGCTCATCACTATTCCCCAGGTGTTTCATTTAAAACTTCAAACACCGCTCCAGACCCTTCAAAAAGCTTTACAAACCCTTGTCAAAAAAGAAACAAACTTTGGTGTGAACGCACACTTTTACTGTTTTTCTTCCTGTTACAGGGAAACTGGATTGTAAATCTTTTTTAGGTATAACATTTACAATAATATTAATAATAATGATAATAATAAGTTTAATTGTTTTCTTGTAACTCCAAACATTTTAAAATATTGCTTGTTTAATCTAAATGGACATCAAAGTTAAAGTGTATCTGCGTCCAGACTATTAAAAAAATAACTTATTGATAATTATTTTTAAAAGAGCTTTTCCCTATCTCTTTGTACTGTAAAGTAATTTATTCTTAAATATTGTCAACGGACCCAAAAAGACTCTAAAGTTGGGTTAACATAGGTCTCTAACAGCATAGAAACACATTTTTTTTGTGTTTTAATTAGAAGGCTGTCAGGGTTCTAAGATATTGCTAACAAAGAAAATAGCTAAAATTTCAGTGTTTCTGTTGTGAATTTGAAGATGAATTTCTCCACAATGCCTAAAGCTACAGAGATTAATGAAAATTTATTTTTCAGCTCATTCAGAATATATAAGTACTTGAACACCTGCTTTGCAAATTTGAATTTTCTTTGGTGCAGTTGTTGCTAAAGATATTTTTCACTAATAGATAAGTGTACATGCTTCTATAACCCCAAGCATTAGGATTTAGAATTGCTTGTCATGCATTGTACATTGTTTAGCGTGTTCTTGATGCTTTGAACCTTTCTTCATAGCTTGCTTTAATTTTTTTGAAGAAAATTCCTTACAGTAAATGAAAAGGATTATATAGACCACCTAGAAGGATAATGTTACATTCACATTCTTCCCCATTTTTTAGTGGCTTCATACTGATCAGAAGAGAAAAAAATTAGCTTGCAGTAAGTGTCGGGAAAATGTGACATGCTCTCTTTCCACACAATAACATATTATTCTGTATTCCAGCAACAAGAAATCAACAGATTTCACAATACATGTTTACGTACAGGGTCCTTTGTGCAGAGTGCCAACAGCAAGCTGGAGCCAAGACAGCTATGTTTCAAAATTCCTAAAAAATGACCCGATGAAGTTGACTTTCTATTGTTTGTTAGGCTTATGTTTTAACCTGATTCCTTTTTCTCAAGGACATTTCTGATTTCTTACTGTGGCTCACTAACCTCAGATTTTTACAATCAGTACATGACAGTACAACAGAAGTGATTTTATTCAAAATATGAAGGAAATAAAAAGTCATGCAAATGAGGAAGGCAGAATTTCTAAATGTTATTTATTACCTGTTTCTTGTTCTTTATACCCACATTGGCTATACAATCATGCACCTTGAGCAGTGGGAAATGTTCATATGCTATTCCTTAAAAGGTATAATATTATTATTATTAATATGTATTTATATGGCATCGATATATTATGCAGAGCTGTAGAAAGTTCATTGTCATAGCACTAACTGTCCCTCAAAGGGGCTCACAATCTAAGGGCAATATTAAGGGCAAGCCAATTAGACTTACAGCATGTTTTTTGGATGTGTGAGGAAACTGGAGGAAACCAAACATGGGGTGAACATACAAAGTCCTTGAAGATCTTTGTTCTTTGATTTCTCCCTGTGCTGTACACTTATCAATGACATTGTTCAGTTATCACTTAGAACCAGAGATGGTCCCATAGCTACTTCGGGAGGGAGCCATCGTAGTACTTTAAATCAGGCATGCTAAGCACTGGAGACTCCAGGATATAATTTGGAGTGTAATTAAAGAGACCGCCTAGGCTGGATGCTAACATTGGGTACACTCTCCTGTTCCTGTTTGGGGGCTATCAGTATATAGAAAGTGGGATGCACTCATATACATTTAATGTTTTTAGAAATTGACAGTGGATATAACTGATGTAAAATATCATCATCTTGAAAATTCCTGAGCAAGCAGAATGATGTCAGTGACATGTGTTTGAACAAGAGGGGAGTATATGAAAACGCGTTGTACTGCACCCAATGTAAAACAGAATGTTTTAAATGACTACATGGCTATTGTATTAAGTGCATTAAAAGTCCTTTAATCTCAATATGAGAAGTCTTTTGTGATAAAACCAGAGATGGTCGAAATATGCCATTTCCTGTGCCTCAGGTCAATTTTGGTTTTAATCTTTTCCACTTTAAAGATGAATTGTACTACAATCTATAGTCCTGACTTTTCTGAGCCCCCTAAAAATAATATTGTCATATAATTGTTAGGGATTACATGGGAACATATAGAGAATACAAATGAACTTAATTTAGCTCAAGATAGTTACAGAAACTCATTATAATAATCCTGGACATATTGTTGTGCCAATAAAAGCCATTGGCATTATTGATTTACCATCAGAAAGGAGAAAAAATATAGGGAAAAAACAAAAAAATAATATATTTTGGGCTAATTTTGCCATAGTTGAGAATTTCCACTTTGATTCCCAAATTTTAGCAGCAAAATCAGTTTTTCTGTTATCACTTTTCTTTAAAATCCAAATTCCACATGTCCAGTTATTATAGTATAAAGTTCTATTACATATTCACTTTTCTAATTTCAGCTTGCAGGAGTGTGTACTAAACATGAGCACAAAGCGACGATAATAAATACATATCATCACCTCCTGACTTGTTTTATGGCACGCTATTCACTGATCAAATGGTTCCTGGGAGAAAGCCGATTCTAGAGGCATTCAGCGTTCTTGGTCACTTTTGGATTAATCACCAGGCTCATTTGACACATTTTTGTAAGTACACATCTTTTAATATCTGGCCTCACTAAGACAACTGACTGTAGCAGTTATTAAATCTCTAAATCTATTATCTTTCCCCTCCAGGTGCGACCTTTGAGCTCTCAGCATTATTAATGGAGAATTTCTTTCCAGTTACATTTCACTGTCAGGATTCAGCCACTTTGAAATGAGATTAGAACAAGAAGGAAGAGATGTATTTTTTTTCCCTGACGTTCTTTCACCAAGCAAATACCATCTCATTCTCTCATGTATTTACATTAATAGAAATCTTGATCCTAGCGGTGAACAGAGATAGGATGAAAAAGACAGGAAAAAAAATCTGTGTAACTATTGAGATCTTAGATAGCTGTGATCACAGTAAGGAGTTAAAGTTTTCAGGGAATGGTAAAGTTTTTTTTTTTAAGGTCAGATGCAAGGAAGCAAGGCGAAAATTTGTCTGTCACATCATCCACAGAAGAATCTCAGAGAGCATCCCTGCTACCAAATGAAGAGCAGGCGCACAGAGACAGATAATAGAATCAAAAAGCACTGTCACTTTCAAACATACAGTAATTTCATCAAGTGTTCTCTCTGAAAGCAAAGAACCCAACGCGTTTCTAGCCATTGACCTGTCAGATGCAATCAGGATGGTTCTTTATCCAACTTTGTGGCTGATCTTCTCTCACATACTGGAAGTCTTATTAATGTTTTCATAAGTCTGTGAAAATGAAAGACTGCTGCGGAAAATATTGTACTATAGGAAGGCAATATATACATTTATATTCAGAAATATCTCAATGATTATATAATAAGGGTGGATAAAAGACTCATTTTTAGAGGTTCACAAAAATAAAAATAGAGATTGAGATGCAAAAAGGTAGCAAAGCCTTCCGGCTCAGTACTATAAAATCATCTAGATCACTGTGTATCAAATAAGGGTCCGTGGAACCTCACGGTTCCTCCAGAGGTTATTAGTGGTTTCTTGAGTAATTTGTGCTTCTCAGGTCAGTTGTGACACCAATGATCGTTTTGGCTATCTGTATGGATGGCAACCTTCCCATTGGCCAGCAATGTAAGAGGCATTCTTCTTACTGACCACCACTCTATTATACTTGGAGCTGTGGATATAATAATTGTAGTAGGGGTTCCCTGAAGACATGCAAGTCATTTCAAGAGTTCCCCTATGTTAAAAAGAAACACTGATCTAAGCTGTGCTGCGCTGATCTACTAAGTTCCTATGTATGTATTCTGGTGATCTGGACCCACCTGTTGGTAGGGATGAAACAAAATTCAAAGCTGCATTTTAGAATGTAAAAAAATGGCAGTACTATAAGGTTTCTCAAGCCACCAGTCAAACCTACCTTTTAAAATTAAATGTGATTGGTGATCGAGAAATCAGAGAAGTTACACAAGCTTTGGTTATTACATTCATAATGCCATCCCACTGACCCTGTGAGGTGGCACTTGTATGCTGTGGTTCCACTAGTTTACAAAAAACTCACATTAAATTATGTCTAAAGAGTTTGTATTATTATTATTATTATTTGCATAGAATAGAAAGAGGTTACATTTTATTGCTCTCTGTGCCTTTTCCAGATTTGTCATAGTGACCACTGTCAAGGGCACAGAAAGTACAGAAACACTCAAAATTTTGTGTTGCCATCCGAACAGAATCAAAGGCGAAATCTTCAGGTGGTAATATTTATTCCAGTAACAACTGTCAAACTTTAAGAGATTCCTTCTTACATCCTACTGTGTATAAAGTACAGGAAAAGATGGAGAGATGGAAAATCCCAATAGGACACAGGTGACAAAAACAGGCAGGAACTTTACCATATTAAAAAAAAAATGGTTTAGATATACCTTATGGTACATTGAATGAAATGTATGTTTTACACAACTGCAATTTGCTGACTAAATGAAAGATGAAATATTAAGATGACAAATACAATTAGTTTTACCCAAGTAGTATGTAAGCATAATCCAAATGTCTACTAACTGTATAATGTGTCATGTATTGTACTTCTATGTACTTCTTCTATCGTATTGTACTTCTTCTTCATATAAACATAATTCTGCATTGTTCCACATGGTTTTTTTTAATACATCATCAGACTGGTCTGGCACCTTACAGGTAGGCGTCGGAGCAGAATTCAGCATCATACAGATTTTTTTTAAATGTCGATCTAGGTGTATACTTTTATCAGTCTGAGAGCCCCAGAGAAAAGCTTGTCAGAATTTTACATTAACAGAGCAGTGCAATGTAAAATGTCCTGAATTTAAAGCATAAGTAACTCTTCCTAAATCAGAGTGCTTTCATTTGATTTTGATGTGGATGATGCTCTTGGGACTGCGTTAAATTGCAGCCCACCTAAGTAGAAAGCTCAGCCATCCCAGAAAAAGCAGACCCATCTGGAAGTCAGCAGGAGAGCTTCAAGCAAAATGCATTATTCATCATTACAGTCTACCCAATAGGCAGCACAATAAGATCCATTATTTTTAAATTGGAAACATTCAAATACGAAAGCTATTTGTGGGTCTTTTGTGTGCCCATACTTTTGTGTTCTTCTTCAAATATAAATAAAAACAAACCTGTTCTGAAACATGGAGGCTCCCTCAATTCTATAAAATTGATGCTTTCCTGGATGTTACATTTGCCTCTATTTGTAATCATTTCCGAGACTTTTAGGGAGCCATAGGTGAATTTTAATAAATTAGACCTTCAATCCAATAAAACAGAGAATCTAAATATAATCTTTTAAAATCGAATACAATACCTGTTCTTTGGTCAGATGTGACCACATTGTTGATATTGCAAGCACCATACATAGTAAGGGTGAGGAGGGGATTAGGTTCAGGAACATGGCAGGAAGGAGGGTGCTTCATGTAGGTATAGGGGGACAGCAGAGTGGAGGGCACAAAGTTGCCATTTAACAAAGTCCCGTTAGCAGGAGCTCATTAACCCTGCCTAAAAACACTTAGGTTCAATTAGTTGACCAAAAGATAATCTTTAACATAGTTACAGCATGTTAAAAAGCAGAAGTTGATTTTGATGCTGGAAATTTTCCATCAAACTGACACTCAGCCACTAATACATGGGCAGCACGGTGGCTCAGGGGTTAGCACTCCGACCTTTGCAGCACTAGGTCCCAGGTTCGATCCCCAGCCAGGACATTATCTGCATGGAGTTTGCAGGTTCCCCCTGTGTCTGTATGGGTTTCCTCCGGGTACTCCAGTTTCCTCCCACATCCCAAAAACATGCAGTTAGGTTCATTGGCTTCTCCCTAACAATTGACCTTAGACTACATTAATCACATATGACTATAGTAGGGACATTAGATTGTGAGCTCCTTTGAGGGACAGTTAGTGACATGACTATGGACTTTGTACAGCGCTGTGTAATATGATGGTGCTATATAAATACTGTGTAATAATACTGGAGTATTATTTTTATCTTACAGTATCGTAAAGTGTTTGTTGCTGTTTGTTGTGCTAGGCTTTACCATTGACCAGTAATTCAATAAAGTCAGACATTTTTGTGAAAAGGTCACTTACCTCTCCTTTGTCAATAGGGGACTGCAGCATAGCAATTCCCAGAGTAGCTCAGAAGAGGGTTAATGGGCTTAACATCTGCCTACAAGCTAATGAGGTGGAATTCTAATGGAAAATGTTAATGCGTCTCCATTGCAGCTTCTTTCTCCTCACCACAAATTTGCAATCCTTCATTACTCAGACACTATTATCTCTTAAGCTATGCAAATAACCTAAGTTTGGAGCCATTTAAAGTATTTAGACAAAATTAAAAAAGGCTTGGTGCTGTTCCCAATGAGCCGTGGTAACGTCTCCTCTGTGTGCCGTTCGGCACCTTTCACGTGACCTCCTCGTCTTTCCTAACCCCTCTTGTGCCTGTAATGCTTTTCTGCAGACCTATCAACACTAAAATACTTGCAGTACAAAGATGCTCTCATTATGTTCTCTCAGCGGGGGTGATAAGACTCTGGAAATACACATAATATACTTATTTGGAGAAATAATCATTTATAAACAATAAAGGCGTTTATCTGACCATAGGCTTGGTTTAGTCGGCGAGCTGCCTACCCACATAATTTCATGTACAAGTCTGGATGTTTTTTTGTTTAGAACTGTAATTTCTTTCATTTGTAAGAACGATCCAGATGTAAAAAAAATCTTTGTATTAAAAATGAAACAAGTATTTAAGTGACATATATTTTCTATGATGACTAGTGGTACATATCTGAAATAAGTTATAGCATAAGATGGGCCATCCAATGCTATTGCAATGTACGTGCTGGGTGTAGGTGGGAAAACACAACTTCCTTGAAGAGCTGGTAGATAAAAGAAATGCAAAAGTTAAATATAACTCCCCAATTACAATTTTCCAGAGAAGTTAGGAGGAAGAAGAACATAACTTAACCCAAACACTGTCACTATAATGTATAAATACAATAGGTGGGTGGAATGTAAGTTGGTATAAGTAATACATAAGGCCTATTTACACTACAGCAATACCACACCTAAATATTATAAATGTTCCTGTATCAAGACTACAGAGTATTGCATATTTTTAACAGCCAAGTAAAGAGCTGTAAACTGAGCTAACACTGACCTTGAAAGATGCATGTACTATGAAGTAATTAATCAACAAAATCCTTCAACATTACAATTGAAAGTCTGAAGTATGCTTCTAGCAGTTTAGAAAACCTATTACATTAGAGGGATTTTCATACAAAATACAAAAAGTGAAAGGATAGTGGATGTTGTAGACATAGAGATGAATATCTCCACAATGTCTTTAGCTACAAAAAATAACAATGGTTTGTCTTAATGAAAATCGTTTTGGCACATATTGACTTAAGTATTTAAAGGACACATAGTTTATGGAGATGCTTGCATTGCCCCAGGAAGGAAACTGGTGTGGCAGGAGTTGACAGAGTTTAACTATTATTATTATTACACAGTATTATATAGCGCCATCATATTACAAAGAGATGTACAAAGTCCACAGTCATGTCACTAGCTGTCGCTCAAAGGAGCTCACAATCTAATGTCCCTACCATAGTCAAATGTTTTAGTACATACTAAGGTCAATTTTGGGGGTAGCCAATTAACCTAACTGCATGTTTTTGGAATGTGGGAGCAAATCGGAGTACCGGGGGGGAAACCCATGTAGACACTGGGAGAACCTGCAAACTCCATGCAGATAGTGCCCTGGCCAAGATTCCAACCAGGGACCTAGCGCTGCAAAGGCCACAACGACACTTTTAACTACTTTGGGAATAAAGGAAGAAATTGTCAAGCAGATATTAGGACATTTCACGCTAAGGTGATATCACTCTACCAGCCTGAGAACATAACAGTATATGACTACTGACTAATGGGAAATCTGGCCCTACCACTGCAGGATATCATTTTAATACATCAAAAATACAAGTATGCCCTAATTAGGACAGAATACATTTTTTAATTTTGTAGATTTGAACAAAAGCAGGTCTTTTCAAAGCTGCAAAAATAAATAAATATTTTACACTATGATTTTAATCTAACATATAATGCCTTGAAATAGCTCCAGTAGAAGCCTTGATTCTCATTGTTTTAAATAGCTTGTAACTCTGATGTTATTTTTCTGCCTGATGTGAATCTTCAATGTGCACATATTTTAGCTCTCTCCTGCCTCCATTTATCTCCTGTCAATCATCTTTTCCCGCAAGTACTTTTATGGAGGCTGATGGTGAAATTCAAGGAAAAAATTACAGAGAACTGACAGTAGAAACAGCCTAAAAAAGCACAACTAGGGGAATGTGTAATTAAACTGTCTTAAGAGATGTGGAAGAGCAGAATAGAAGTGAGAGAGGTGAAAGGAAAAAAGATACAGATGGGAGTTGAGACACCACTGGGAAAAGAAGTCACTATAAAGACAACATGGAGCGCAAAAAGGGGGGCGCATAGCTGACATCAGAGTGCAGTCAGATAAAAGTAGATGGATACATGAATTTACTGACAATAATAAATGATTCCTAATACCCACTTAAAGCAGAAAGCTAAGCTTTATCACAAGTGTTCTAACTGCCTACTGGCAGAGCATGTAATTCGGAGAAACTCAACATGGCAGAACAGCCTGCAGACAATGAAAGGCCAAAGCAAGAGAGGATCAAAACCTTAACATTGTATTGCTGTCTGTGCCTGGAACATTTAAACTTTTACACTGGGCTCAGGCAGTGATGGGCAGATTACCCCCTGGATTGCCTTTCATGAAATCTTCCCTGTTTTTTTCTTTAATTTACTCTTTTGGGATATACTAGCTACTTCTATTCAGTTTTCTACCATCAGTCTTTCAGTTGCAGGTACTAAACCTTCTTTTAGAATCAAACCCCTCTTTTATAATGCTACACACCTAACTTTTTTCTAGTACCCTCCAGGGACGACAAGTCCAGGATCCTTTTGTAGCTATTGTGCCATCACTGATTATATAATTCCTGCTTGTGTGCATGACTCCAGCATCTAGGTCTCTTCTTGGCGTGCCAAGGTTAGAGCCAGGCTTAGCATTGCATGGCACAAGGCAGTGTAAACAATGAAATAAGACCCACCAGGAGGAGAATGGGAAAGGGTTCTGCCAAAATACCATTAATAATAATATTTTCACTACCAAGCCATTCCACAACTGTACTTATTAAATTCTATTAAAATGCATAATGGAGGTTTTAGATCTTGCTTACCACTTTATTTGGCATTTGGATTTGCATTCATGGCCCCATCACAAGAAGGCTTTGTTTCTGTAGATGAGCCACCCCACCAAAGCCAGTAAATTGATGAAAGTGATGTTTCTCCTGATTTTGACCCAGCACCTCTGAAATTTATATTTAGGAAAACTCTAAAATTTGGTGTTTCCTTTCACTTTAATTCCCAAATACAATGATCACCAAATGAAACAGAGAAGGTGAATTTTCCCCGTGGGAACACAGATGGCAATAAAACCTGACTAGATACATATTAGGAGTGCATATGTTTTCAAACACAGTTCACCTAGACACTGTCCATATGTAACCAGTGCACCAAAGGAATGATTGTTTCGCTTCCTCTGGAGTAATGAAAATTACCCCTTTCTGCTGTTCCATCTCTTTATGAGCGTAGAGGTAATGAACAATTATGTGGCATCTGCAAAAAGCATGGCTCTTCCTTCTAGTTGTTGCTAAGCTGTAATATATGTTATTGCTCAGAAAATTGTCTTATGGAAGAGCACCACTTAGCAAATATGTGCCCCAATCTGTCACATCATTGCTATATCACCATCTCCTACCAGATGCTGCAAATTATAACAAAAACTATGCGTGATATTTAATCCATCTGACCTAATTTTAATTACTGCATTGCACTGAAGAGTCCCAGTACATCTGAATGATACGGTAATAATGTAATACATGAAAATGCGGCACCATTGGTATTTAGAATTTGTACAAAAAAAGACACAATTACAGATTATCATTTTCCATTGTGCATCAAGTGAGGTCAAAGCCACTGTACGAGGGCAATGAAATTATGAAAGCGTTTGTAGATAAGTAGAGAAAATAAAGTTTAGCAGCGCATTTGCGAAAGGATTTCAACGACTCTGAGATCATTTTTTTTCCTCCACAGAGTTTCAATATTTTAAATCAGCTCCTGCAGAATGGGAGCAAAGCTAGAAGACAAAGAGTAAACTGCACTATTGTGTGTATTGAAGAAATGCAATACAACAACCATTGCTTATATAGTTAGATGCAATCATTCCATTTGAAGTATGAAGAATATGAAAATATATATAATTATAGATTAATTATATAATTTGTAGTAATCGAGCAGTGATTTTATTGCCTATACATACTCTTCTTTTATTCAAAGAGTGCCCAGTTTTTGTAAAAAAGGCTGCTTTACCAAAGGAAATAAGAACTACAAATTTTTTAGGCGCTCTGTCGCCCACCCATTTTCACTCCTTGCCTAAATACTTGTTAGAGCATAACCTTCAGTAATAAAGCACTGCAAATGTTTAGGGAAATGAGGCAATGTGAACTTTCAAGCCATTTACATGTATAAGTTATGTTAAGGCAAGCCACTTTACACATGAACACAGAACCCCCCTTATGGTATGGACATGAGGAAGGTAAGATAACATATAGTCCAGCTGGAGAGAGCTGGGTAGGAGTGACAACGCTGCTCAGGATTTAAGTGGAGTTGAGGCAAGGGGTGTCAGCTCAAAAGGATTACTGGCTGAACCAACATATTTTTGTAGTACTTCAGCAGCAATTTTAAAAAAGATAAAACAGTGGAAAAATATACTGCAGAGATGTAGCGGGGGTACAACTATTACCCTAGTGAGG